>NC_089854.1:1397500-1697500 GCF_036373705.1 Amia ocellicauda | reverse complement strand
CATGGATATTCCTTTGAACTTTGGATAAAGCTTCCTCCCAGGTCTGGGTGCCTGTGTTGGTCCCGTTGATAATGACCCCCAGAACCTTGATGGCCGGCTTCACAGGGAACATGGTCGGCGGGCCCCGGCCAACAGGCCGTGCCTGGGAGAGGTAGACCTCGCTCTTGGCATTATTCACATCAGCCCCTGTCGCTCTGAAGAAGCCGTCCAGCAGTTCCTCCACCCTGGGCACGGACGACGCATCTGTGCAGACCACAGCCACATCGTCCATCTAGGCCAAGTCTTTCAGTTGCTCTCCGCCGGCGCCCGGGAGATGGAAACCTGTCACTTGGGCGTCCTGGCGGATCGCCTGCATGAACGGCTCCAAACAGAGGATGTACAGTGGGGCCGACGGGACAACCCTGTCGAACCCCCGACCTGACTAGAAATGGTTCAGTCAGTTGGTGATTCGCAAGGACCCTGCTGCTTAGGCTGCTGTAAATAATCTTCACCCACCTCCTCAAGCCAAGAGCGAGGCCCATCCTCTCCATCACAAGCTGCAGGTATTCGTGGCCCACTCTGTCGAAGGTCTTCTCCTGGTCCAAGCTGATCAGGACTATTATTGTTTTATTATTTGTTTTTTGATTTGTCTGATGCATTTTCAGTTAATTTCAATGTATTGACCTTTTTTGTTGGTTTGCAGTTTGCATTTTATCACAAGTTTATTGTTTCATTGATTTACGCACATGTTTATTTGAGTTTATGTATTTTGTTTAAGTTAATCACGTTAAGATTTTAATTTTTTTTAAGTGATTTTAGAATTTTGAATTTTGACAAAAGACAAAACGGCAAACAGGTACACATTGCAAATTCAGAAGAATAGTCACAGTCCATAAGACAGAAGTTCGTTTTTGCATTTTGGGTTCTCACACAATCGGCGTTAAATTCACATCAGAGGTCATTGCCAAAGCAGGGGTTCGTTAGCGAGTGTATTCGTCTTTTAACATGTTTTTCTCTCTCTTTCGCCCTCCATGTCCTCCAGTGGATACTGAGACGAAGATTGATATAAACATAGCAATATTTTGTACACCGCCATCTAGAGTGTCCAGGTGGTAACTGTCATGGGGCGTTAAATCCGCGGCCCCAAATGGGATTAATAGGAGCAGCTCAAACCTAGGGTACAATTCCAGCTGAACTCGTAAATTGCTCATAAGCGATCATAAGCGGGGCACAACCTCCCGGAAGCAAGAGGTATAAAATAAGCATAACCAGCGATTTGGCAGAAATACTTTTTTTCTTCAATAAAATGCACATTTGCTGTGGATAATAACAACTAAGAACATGAATAAATGTCAGAATTAAGCACTTAAATCTTCACAGACACTTTAATGGTTTTTATTTGTTTCTCGTGTTCTGCTATGGTGGCGTGGCGCCTCAGCACCCCCTTGTGGACAAACTGGCCCTATCAGTAACTCCCACAGACTCTCAGAAAAACCTCACTATTACAATCAAAATCTTTAGGGCGTGCCATTGAAAGGCTTTCCAAACATGTATCATGTCTTTAGGCATCATGAGTTAGACAAATGAGAAGAGGCCATTCTACTCGTTTGGTGTCCATTAATAGCAGAGTGATCCAAGTATCTGATGGTCTGAACTATAAAAGGCCACCTAAACACTTGGTTACACAGGAAAAGTGTAGACCCTGAATCACAGGAAATTGTTTAAATTAAACCACACATTGACACGTCCACAATGAGAATAGCATTTAGATCACAAAAAGGACATTCCCCTTAGAACAGCGGTAGGCAAACATTTTGATTAAGGGGCCACAATGGGTCTTGAAGAACAGTTGGTGGGCCACATACATTTGTCAAATAACACTATATCAGTAACAATATATTTTACCATAATGTATTCATAAGTGCATCTAAGTTCAAATTTACAATCACCTTCCTTTATTACCTGTGACTGACTTATGTCATTCAAAAACCCCAGTCTGACAATCACATTTTTATTTTTTTCCAAGTTTGAGCATTGTTTTTAATGAATTCAATAGCTTTTTCAATAATGCCAAGCAGTTTGAACAATAGCACATTTAAAAGCACATTCAATAGATTACCATTTACAGGCTTTATGAAACACTTCCATATCACCACTAGTGGATTTTCTGCATCAGGCACATACTAACATCAGTAGTGCATCTATACAGCACAGTTGTACAACAAGCCTTGAGAAGCCCTGACAACCTGACTACCCTTGCCTTGTAAGCATGTCTGTGTGAACAGTGAAGCTGATTAGCCTGCTATGCAAGTTTATGAAAGTCAGGTACCATTGTTGTTGTTGAGATCTGCAGCATAGGGGTGTAAGAGAATTTGGAAATGCTTGGTTTTTCAGTCAATCTAAATAAATAGTTGAACTGAAAACTCATAGGTCAATTGGTTTCTCTTTTAAGAAGATGCGGTCAAGTCACAGATGTGCAATAATCATTTATTTTGACAAAAATAGGAAACTAATATCATTCAATTATATTACTGAAAATAAGTAATATTAAGCTTCTGCTGGATTACAGTAAGAAACAGATAATACCCATTTTCTTCTTTCTCCTCACAGTACAGCTTATAGGCCAGTCTGGTCAGGCAGGAAGCAGTGTGTCTCTCACTGTCTCTCCTCTCCAGCTCTGGTCATAAAGATAGGGCTACCAGGGCTACCAGGTGAAAGGGAGGAGGTCTGTTTCCTCTACCAAACCAGATGGTATAGAATTTCCCATAGAAAAATACATTCTAACAAATAATATCTTACAGTCCCCACCTTGGGAGGGAAAAACATTCAACAGATGTTTGATATTTCAGTAAACAATAATATAAAAAGAATGCAGAACAAAACAAAACAAAACAAAACAAATTAAAACAGGAATTACAAAATACAAATAAACATTTAGTCAATGAACCTGTTATATGTAGTTGTGAGGTAGATTGGATTTACCATGCTTATTACGTGAAACTAATGTCTCACGCCGAATGGTGATAACATCACTATAATAAATACATATTAGAGGACATAGGTAATAAAACATACACATAGTAACAGTTAACACAGATAAGAAAGTAGCACCTATAAAAGCAAAATCCCACCAAGAATGCTTGTAAGTGATCTCCATATTTTCATCAGAAATCAAATGTTGTACCCCCTGTTGAACTGTTTTGTGATTTTTATACTAGAAAGTTACAACAAAGGCTCCATATTCTATAAAACCTTTGCATCAACAGGTTTCAGGATCTCTGCAAACATAGCTGGCAACGTGGGTGCAAAATTTAAGTCTTGCGGAATATAAGGCAAGGTCAGATCACCAATCTTAATTGCATGTTATTTGACATTCCAAATTATTGTACAAATAATAGTTTGTTGTAATGCACTACGTGTGATTGCCTACTAGTCGTGCTTGCAAATATCCTATTTTATCCACAGGTACAGCATGTAAGGTTGATAACTTGGTTATGTTATTAAACCTATACTGTAATGAGTCTCCAGTAATGTAACATGTACACAACATAGTAGAGCGATAGGTGATTCAACATTCAGTATGATCAACAACATTCCATGAGGTTCTCATTTGACCTACAAATGGAGGTAATTGTCGTAGAGTTAATACTTTTCCATGTGCAATAATACCTAAATCATACATATTATGCAGGAACTTCATCACATTTTCAGCTGTATACAAAATAAAAACAAAACCTATAGTCTTAGTGTCTATATGTGGTTTCAATTGGTAACACTAACAGTTTTCAACAGTTATAGAAATTCAAGTGGCAGGGATTGACAAGTTTGTGCATCATATACATCACAAACCAAGTGTCTATTAACTACAGATCCAGTAACACATATTATAGAGTTTAAATGAGGACAACACACATGGATACTATTACAGGAATTTCTACATCTAAGTCAGATTATCAATATTCAGAACAAATTTTAGGCTTGCAATTCCCATAATGGTTATGGAGTCTCATGGTTGTTTGTAAACTATTGCAGCATCAATGAAAACCCCCAGAAAACCAACGAGGAATAGCATCATGGTCTCCACTTTCTCTCAGGAACACCTGAAAGATCAAGGGTAGCAGTGATCACTTAACAGTTTTTATCTGATTGATGTGAAACCATTTAAGAGTATCTTTGCCTTTTTCCTGAATTTTGACTTTGTACACTGCTGGACTTAATTTGTCCACAATAAGGAATGGTCCATACCAATCGGCTTCTAAGGTATGGCGTTTGTGTTTGTAATTTCGAACCATACATCTGTCACCAATCTGTAGTTCTTCTTCATGAACTTTGGTGTCAAAATATTTCTTAATTTGTCTCTGTTTGTGGCCTAATTGTTTAGCTACAAAGCGTTGCATTTGATCTACAGACGCTAGGCAATTTCGTAACCAAGTCACATTAGCAGCTTGCAAAAGAACAGGTTGTTCTCTAAAGGAAGCAAACAATGTCCTGGGACATGCATAAGACGTCCAGTCATCGCTTGATGTGGTGTAATTCTGGTAGTGGAGTGTGGTGTTGACCGCATTGCCATTAGGCACAGAGGTAATGCCTCAGCCCACCTTTTTGGATTGTCTTGACACATTTTTTTCAAAAGTGTTTTTAGAGTGCGGTTTCCACGCTCGACTACTCCTGATGATTGAGGGTGGAATGGAATATGTAATTTCTGGGTGATGCCTAATGCTTGACACATAACTTTCACTACACTGCTTGTGAAATGTGTTCCTCGATCACTATCAATCACCTTCGGTAGTCCCCACCTAGTGAACACATTTTGTATGAGAGTTTTCGCTACAGTGGCAGCAGTGGCACGCCTGCAAGGAAAAGCCTCAATCCACTTTGTGAATTTGTCAAGGATAACCAAAATATACTGGTAACCCTGTGATGTTTTGGCTAAAGGACCAATGAAATCAATTTGAATATGAGTCCAGGGACCTTCCGGCGGAGTTGATAGTCTGAGTTTGGATTTGTGTGTGAAAGGTGCAGGATTCACCTGTAAGCAGACAAGGCAGTGGTTACATGCAGTGGTCATGTCAGCTTTCATAGTCGGCCACCAGTAGTACTGTGTAATCTTCTCTAGTGTCTTTTCTACAGAAAAGTGACCTCCTACTGGTGAGTTGTGAAATAGGTCAAAAATATCTGGAGCTAATTGTGAGGGAACACAGACTACAGGGTATTCAGATTGTGGGATGTTTACCATGAGGACTTTGTCAGAATCACCCGTACCCACCAGAGTAGTTTTGTGAGACCAAAACGTAGGTTGTGGAAGCGGTTTCTCCTGCAAATGCCAGTGAATATTAGTCTGGATGTCTGAATCTAATTTTTGAATCTCAAAAAGAGACTGTGAGTTCACCAAGGCAGAGACATTTTCATTGGTAGGCAATGGGTCTGACAAATGCCACGGACCACAGTGTCTAGCAGCAAATTTAGCACGTCGATCAGCTTCATCATTTCTGATATGATGTTCACCTCTACGATCCTTTCTCACATGGGCCTTAACTTTCAAAACAGCAATTTCACCTGGTCTTGACTGAATAGAAGACCAAATATGCTGTAGTAAGGTAGCATGTTTCAAGGGACGATCATCTGATGATCGGAAATTATTTTTGGCATAGAGAGGTAGCAAGGTACATGCAGTAACAACATAAGCACTATCTGTTTAAATATCTGCAGAATCATCAGTTATCCTAAGGGTTTCTAGCAAAGCTGCCAATTCAGAATATTGTGACAATTGTCCTGGACAAGAAAATTTAACAGTGTACTCAGGGAACAATACTGCAAAACCTGCTAGCAATCTACCAGAATTCTTACAAATGTATGCTGATCCATCAATTTACACATTCGGAACCTGTGAACGTGGCTCAAAAACAAAAGGATTAGGCAAAATATCAGTGTCAGGCAATGGACACTCATGTGGTTTACCCTGCATAAGCAACATTTGTGGAATCAATGTGGTTTGTTTACAATCAAGGTCTAAGTCACGTTGCAACATTAAAAAAGTCCAATGCGAAAGTCTCTGTGATGAAACTAAAGTATCTGTGGGCTTCAATAACAAATTCAGTGGAGTATGCGGTGTGTGTAGCACCACTTTGTTCAGTCCGGTAATATAAGTGAAATGTTTCACTGCCCAAAAAGTCGCTAACAAGTGTCTAGTGCACGTATCATACTGTCTCTCAACACCCTGAAGACACCATGAAGCGAAGGCTACTGGTTTCAGCACACCGTGGCGTTCTTGACAAAGCACGGCAGTCAGTGCTTCTTTGGAGGAGCCCACCTCTAGGTGAAAAGGTAGTGTAGGGTTTGGAGTTAGCAGCACAGTAGCTTGCACCAATGCTTGTTTTAACTGTTCAACGGCTTTAGTGTGGTTCTCTGTCCAAGTTTCAGTACTGTAGAAATCTTCAGGCACCTCTTTTCTCAAAAGTTCATATAGTGGCTTTGCAAAAGTAGCAAACTCTGGAATAAAGTCTTGTTGGTATCCCATCAAACCTAGGAAAGAACTCAATGCAGTTTTAGTGACAGGCAAAGGCAACTTTGTGATTAGCTGAACCTTGGCATTGTCAGGTGATTTCCCCTCTGGAGTGAGAGTAACCCCTAGATATGAAACAGAGTGTCGAAACAATTGCACTTTCTTTGGGTTGATTTTCAAACCTGCTTGTGAAAGGAGATTTAAGAGTTCATCAAAGAGCTGAAGATGTTCTTCTTCTGTAGCAAGCAGTAGATCATCGACGTATTGGACAAGGCACTCAGGTCTGGAAAAACCTTTTATAGCCTCAGCCATCCGCTTGTGAAAAATGGTTGGAGAATTATGCAAACCTTGCGGTAAGTGAGTCCATGTGTATTGCTGATTGTCAAAAGTGAAAGCAAATTTGTATTGGCAATTTTGAGCAAATGGAACGCTCCAGAAACCATTGGAAATGTCCAGCACTGTGAAGACCTTACTGTCAGTTGGGACACGGGACAGTAGAGTGGCAGTGTCTCTTCCAATCGGTGCACAAGTAGGTGTCACAGCGTTGAGTCGCCTGTAGTCCACAGTCAGTCTCCAGGATCCGTCTGGCTTCCGCACAGGCCAAATTGGAGAGTTTGTTGTAGAAGTACAATGTCTTATGACTCCTTGCTGTAACAGAGAACTAATAACAGTTGCAACAGATTCGTGACTTTCAGTGGGGATCCCATGTTGTTTTTGAAATTTGTGAGGAGGACCATTGATGTCTTCCTCCTGACCCACATTACCACAATCATGCTTATGCCTGGCAAACACATCAGAGTATTTTGCTATTATTTGCTATTATTATTTTGCTATCATAATTTTCATTGAATGGAAGCGGTAATTCACCTGGTGACTTAATAGTACATACTGCATGTGAATCACTAACAGTGTACACAACATTTCTGCCTCTGTTAAACCAAATCTGATTATTAGCATAATCAAGTATTACACCTTCTCTTCTCAAGACATCCGAACCAACAACTGACTGACCCTCAGGTAAAGGCATTAATATAGGAGACCAAGTTGTCTGATAATCACCTATTTTCAAATTACATTTTATACCCTTCATAGCAGTAGTCATGTCTCCCTTAAACCCAGATACATTAGCTGTAATACCTGTAGATAATGTGTGTGTGTGTGGAGATTGAGCATGTAGGACAGATACAGAAGCACCAGTGTCTAAGAGAATGCATTGCTGTGGGCCTCCGTCAACAGCTGCTCTTAAGATCGGCCTGTTCCATCTGTCCCGGTAGAGCTTCGTTTCTACCTTCAGGGAGGCCATGCACCCCTATGCGTGCTGTGCATGGGCTGCTTTCCCTATGAGATCAGTGCGCAGTTGTTGCACTTCCTGACGCAGGAGCTGTAGCTCTTTCTGTGGATACAGGGGAGGAGTTGAGTACTGAGGAGGAGTAAGGTAGAATGTTTCAAGGGACGATCATCTGATGATCGGAAATTATTTTTGGCATAGAGAGGTAGCAAGGTACATGCAGTAACAACATAAGCACTATCTGTATAAATATCTGCAGAATCATCAGTTATCCTAATTCTATTCAAAAGCCCCACATTTTTCCTGGTAAGATTTGGAGAGCCATCGGTGGTGACATTTACCAGTTTAAGCCATGATAAATTAAATCTCTGGAGACAAGCAGAAACGCTACTGAACAGATCCTCTCCTGTTGTTGTCCATGGCAAGGAACTCCTCTGTTATTTCAAAGGTGTCGATTATTCCCCTGACAAAGATAAGAAGTTGCGCAGTGTCCTTCATATCAGTGCAATAGAAAAACAACTGAAATCCAACATTTTTGTGTTCAACTAGGATTTAAAGTCCATCCCAATTGATTCTACTCGCTGAGTGACTGTTCTACGTGAGAAGCTAATGTTTTCAAAATAGATTTTACTCGCTGGGCAAACCAAGCTAGCAGTCTAAACCATGCAGTCCTTCAAAAACTCCCCCTCTGAAAATGGCTTGCTATGCTTGGCGATTTTGTGAGAGCATGTAGATAGCCTTTGTTTAGTTTTCTTGAAGGGTGGATTGTCGCGTTAAAAAGTTTGGTTGGACTTGTAAATATGCAGCTAAAGTGAATGCTTTCTTTTCCCTCTCCTGTGCAGACAGATTTGTAGCATAGTTAGCCTGCTTGCTTGAGAAGTGCCTGGTGGTGTTGTATTTCTTGAAAACAGCAATTTTCTCTTGGCATATTAAACATATCACCTTCTATTCAACAGAGGTGAAAAAGTACTTAGGAGTCCACTTCCTTTTAAAAACACAACATTCACTGTCAACTTTTCTCTTTCTTGACTTTGTGTATATTTCAGGGTAGTTGACTACTCTTGCAATACAAACTCATAGTATGCGGGTGATTTTATTATTTGGATAAATGCCCATGGGCCGGATTAAAATCTGTGGCGGGCTGAGTCATAGTTTTCCCACCTCTGCCTTAGAGGGTCTATAGAAAAGCAAGCTGTCCTCAGCTACACAGATCAGTTAGAAGAACAGAACCTCTGGAATTGAGCAGATGATTACCAAGGTTACCAGGTGAGCCGACTCGAGTTCAGAAGCCCTGAAGGGAACCAGCTGACCCAGAGGACTGCTTTAGGATCCAGAAGGACATAAGTGGGAATTAAAGGGAGGAGCATTTTAGAAGGAGAACAGCAGGCACTTAATTACACAGCGGGTTGTGGCAGCATGGAACAGGCAGCCCAGCCACATTATTATCCATTATTATTGGATTAATAAGACACTAGCAACCAATCAAGTAAGAGCAGCCCAACAGCATCTTCTAGGTTGGTAACTCTTTACCGAGAACCATCCACACTGCAGTTTTATCATCACTGTTCCTATCCGATGTGTATTAATCGGGTTTCTCTTCCTCCTCACACTCTTTCCTCATGCTGCAGTCATCCTCACAGCACTTCCTGTTTGAGTGTGGAGACACGGTTTCACAGCCCAGAGGGACAAGTGACTGCAGTGCAGGACAGTGTGGCAACGTCCGCCAAGGGACTCAGTGAGACAGACGATGGAGGCTGTGGTTCTGCTTCTCGTGTTGAGTTTAGGTACGGTAAGAAGTGCAAGTTTAAATATGCTATGATTTAAAAAGGCAGGGAAAAAAGAAAGATGTCAACTGAAAATACGTTTCTTTCTTTCACAGATTCATTTCTCACTGAAGGACAGTCACTATTTCAACTGACTGTGGGAGAAACTTTCAGAATTGCATTCATACATGACCGTTACTATAATGAAAACCCAAAATACTGCTGTAAAATATTGCAAGGACTGTGCTATAAGTTGATAAACACAAAAGGATTCATATCTGAAAATTATTACAGAAGAGCAAATCTACATGCATACAATGGAGGAATGGAATTGAAAATAATACATATTGAGGAGCAGGACAGTGGAGTTTACAGATGTGGTATAGACAATACAATCATTGTTCATGATTTTTATCTTCGAGTTTCAGGTAAAGTAAACTCTCATATTATACTATAATATAAGAGCAAAACTAGTATGGGTCAAAGAAAACCTCCATTAAATGCTACATACTGGACTCTGTGGAGTTTGTTACAGAAGTTATAAACAAGTTATTTTTACTAGATCAAACACATTACCAGTGCTGTGAATTATTATTACATAAAACTGTTCACTTTACACCAGGTTAAAATTTTTAAAACCCAGATTCACTGCTTCACACTGAGTTTAGAGATTGTCTGACTGTAAGATGTGTGACAGTTTTTTGGTAATTAATCAGTTATCTTGTTATAACAATGCCAATCAAACCCTCACAGTTCATTAGTATAATCAGCAGCAGCAGGCACACACACAAGGGCAGTTCCCAAACTGTACAGTCCAGCCCATAACACTGTAACCGAGCAGAACCCCGACCCAGATTTTCACTGTCGGCCTCTTGAGCTAGTTTATTATTATTATTGCATAAACAAACAGGAAGAAACACTTCCTTAAATGTCAGGGCAAGATGGTGATAAAAAAATTTAGTTATGCAGCCGTGAAACATGACCGATAGCCAATGGCTCTTGAAAAGCACTAGAACAGCAGACAATGAGTCAAACAGCAGCACGTCAAGGAGGTGTGATTTTACCACACAGGCAGGTGCCAGTACCCCTGCACTATTCCCACTGTGGACACTGATCACCACTTTAACAACAGTTGTTCAGTATCAGCCAGGTTTCCCTAGGGAGTCTGCGGATAGTATTTTTATGTGGAAAGAGGAAACTGGTTCAGAAACAAACACACAGGGTCATTAGTCATAGACAGGGTTATTTAGGAGCCGGCTATGGACTCCAGTCCAGCACTGCAGACACTTTTCAATCACTTCCTCCATCCGAGTTGGGGAAACAGGCTCACCTGCCCACTAAGGTGAATTGTCCAGTGGCAATTATATGGCCTTGGAGGACTAGTTAAAAGGACCCTCCTATCCAAACCCACGTGTGTGGCGTAAATGTGGGGGCTGAAAAGGAGGGTCTTTTAGCTGGTGTGTGGGATACTGAGGCCCATTTGTGCTTTCCTATGGACACAGATTTTAAGAAGACGGAAGATCTCTTTTACGAAGTTCAGTTATAACATTTGCTTACTTGGAAGAAAACAAACCTTAATTTAATACCTTAATAACCAACCTTGTATTTGTCATTATGACTGTGTGCTCCGTTTTCAGTGCCTGATAATCTACCACTCCATCCTCCTGAATGGAGCAGCACCACCACAACATTCAAAGCCACCGCTCCTGCAACTAGCACATCCACAGCTGCTCGACAGCACGACAGCAATGGCAGTGGAAGGTAGCTAATGTATCTCAGTTTGTACTAGCCAGGTCAAACTCTCATTGTTTCTAGCTGTAGACTAAGCAGCTCTGAGGTTATACCCCCATGTTGCATTTAAACAAACAGGTGCATAAATAAAAATCCAGCAAGTACTGTCAGTGTATTCATTGAAACAAGACACCCATGGGGTTTGAATATAAATGCATTTATTCAGGCCGTGAACCCATGGCTCCAATTCTGCCGCACTGTGCTCTGAAATAACTTCTGTTGTAGGAGCACGAACGATGACACAGAGCACAGGTGGATCATTCCGCTGGGAGCCGCCCTGACAGTGCTGGCCCTGACTCTCATTGCAGTTTTCATGGTCGTTGCAGTGTGCAGGAGAAGGAAGGTGGAGAGAAGTAGGTCTTGCACTTTTAATGGCATCTGTACTCTACTACTGTCACATTCTAGCTTTGTATTGAAAGACCCCTTTCACTGCCTCTAAACAGAATCATGCACCATGATTCATACTTGTTCTTAGTTAATATTACTCCAGTTAGGACTAAAACTATATATTTTTTAGTCATAATTATGGTGGTCCTGTGTTTTGCACTTCAGAGCCACCGTACATCATAATTGTATTATTAATAATCATTTTAATCAAAAAAGGATTTTCAGAGATGTTTTAATTACTAAAGAAGGCCATCCCTGCAGTTGTTTGCTTGTTACTTTAAAGTCAAACATGAAAAAAATAACAACTAATTTATCCAAAATTTTAATCTAAAGCAACATGATACTGGATGGGGGCGGGGGACAGACGGACTATGAAGAAATACAGTCTGCTGATAAAGTCATGCAATGTTACACTCATAGTAACCCATTGTGTAATTTCCTTTTCTGAAATGAACCAACATGCGTCTTCAACACAGTACCTGCTGCTGCCATCTGCCTTTTTCCCACCACTACCCTGATCGCTGTACAACATCAACAATGCAAGAAATCACAGTGGTTTTAACAGTGACCAAGCGAAGCATTTCACTGGGTTATATTTAACCAGGGGAAAAGCAAAATCACCATGTTTAGTCACTCATGGTTTCCGCCACAGAAACAGTGCCTCTTCTAATCTATATTCACAGATAAATGTGGAACAGCAGAGTGCGAGCCGTCTGCAAGCTTATCCCCGGTAAGTGCATCAGGGCTACTTGACTTTTCATACCCATGAGCTTATAACTTTAATAATAACCCCTCCAGGGCACTTCCTCTTACACACTCAGAAAAGTCACCAAAGAAGTGCCATGGTTTAGGATTAACCATTTTCAGCAAGGTTTAATTTATTTTAATGTTTTAAGAAGCAAACAAACACAGCACTGTCTCGAGTTCCCTGCTGGAGTGTAGTGTATGTGAGCAACACTCGTCTACACTGTCCTATCAAATGTGATTGAAGCTGTTGAACTGTGCGTTTGCTGTATCTGGTTTGCGCTGAGCCTGTGTTGGGCCGGTTACATTGCAGGACTCCTCTTGTACAGAGTTACACAACATCACCTACAGCACTGTGGTGTTCAATCCAAACCCATCGAATGAACCCCTGGAAATCTACGCCAACCTAAGAACATGGAGCCCCCCAGAGAGCCCACCCAGAAACGCCAGCAACCCACAATCTGCCGACACAGTGGAATACTCCACCGTGGCCATCAGGAACAAATAGCAAGCCGGGTGAAGACAGGTTGTGTGTCTGAGGGTGTCGGTCAGGTCCAGGATTGAGAGACATTCCAAGGTTATCCACAGCCCTCACTGTAGCATTTCAGTGAAAATCAGAAACCACCACCGATACTGTACAGCTCAGTGAAACAGGCTGTCCTGGTGGTCTTACTGTAACTTTAAAAGTAAATAAACTGTACTGTGTCAAAGTTGGGTAATGCTGTATTATGATTTTGTCAAAAGTAATACAATTAAACCATGTTTTACTCCTCTGGGGATCCAGATTTGAGTTTATTCCAATGTTGTATCCAGGCAGCTTGTTTAAAGACCGCCGAACAGAAAGTGTGAAGGGGTGTGTCAGCTTGCTGTACCGCAGTATAACAGTACACATGAGCAGGGCACCCAAACTGAAGTCTTCGGGAATATGTATTGGGAATTTCACTTAGTTTCTCACGTGGAAACCTTGCTAACATTTCTTTAGAAGGTAAAAATTTAAATGATGGAATATTCTAAAAAATATCCAACACAAACAATATCATGGATATGGATGTACAAAACTTGATGTTGACTGCAAAATCTGCATTGTATTTTACAGTCGACATTTAATAGTTAATGTAATCTTTATGCACCCAATTAAAAACTATTTTGTTGGTGTAGGCTGATTGTTATTTGTATACATTATTCCATATTTTTGTAACTTAAAGTTTCTAAAAAATGTCTGCAAGATTTCCACTTCATAGGCTGACAAGATTTTCAAAAGTAGAAACCGGGACATAAAAAATATTTATAAAACAAATTACATCTCATAAGTTAATTTCCAGATATCTGCTCCGTTTCATCTACTTTCCTTTCTTTTTCGTATGAAATGTGTATGACTTTATCATTGTGTCCTGGATAACCTCCACATCAGCTTAATCAATTACAATTAGCCATACGTGTCTGCTAAATAAATTAATCACATCTATAACATCATGTGCAGCAACCTTTATTTTGTATGGGATTCCTTTACAAAAAAAACTTGTCCTGACACCGTTGTCAGTGGATCAGGTAGTGGCTGTATTAATTGCAATGTATTTCTGCAGTGGGTAAACCCAAGAAACATCTGCCTGTCATTTGTCAAATATGCGTTGGCTTCAAATTCACAGGCATCTGGATGTCTCTGGGAACACAACTCTGACGCAAGCACACTCAGTGCCTTTTGTTTAGGTTGTGATCCAGATAAATGTCTCTAGCAGAATTACTATATTACCTGTAGTTACCAGTAATGAGGGTTTACCAATATAACTAAAGTGTTTGCTTCTTAATGAGATCGAACAGATAAAATTATGCCTTGACAATTTTAAAAGTTAAGAGTTAATGGAGTCTAAACAAGGAAAGCTAAAAAATAGGACATGTAAATGATTTTGAGAACAGCTCTGCAGAAAAACAGGGTTGTCAATCACAGTTCATAGTCATCATAGTTCTGTTCCACAGTGCAGCCCTCTCCAACACAATCTCTAATTCAGCCGTAAGTAGCACCACTGGGCTTAGTCCGACTGCAGCACTTGGGTCGACCGGCAGTGGCACAGTTAACAGCAGCTCCTCCACAGACCCACTCACTCCAGCAGCTCCAAACCAATGACCCAGTCTCTCGCGAGTTACTGTTAGTTACTGTTTTTATTTTAAATGGTACATTGGGCAGAGCGTCACTCCCTATTAACCAAAAGGGTATGTAAACCCAATCTGCATCGTCAACACACCCCTTCAAAGTATAAAATGAAGCAGAGTAATTTTGTTTTCATTCTTCAAAAGCAACCACATCCTCTTGAGTCAGAAATTCAAATCACCATAACGAGACACACAAATATGCAATCAAGTTAAATTTAAACAGTATTATTCATAATTATTATTGCTGTTGCTTTCTTCATTTTTTAAATTATTATACATTTGATAATAATAATAATAATAATAATAATAATAATAATAATAATAATAATAGACACATTGTAAGATTGCACTGCTGGCACAGGCTGCAGGTACCGGGAGGAACAGCTGAGCTGCAGGGCCATGGGGCCATGGGCTTTGGGCTCACATGTGCAAAGCTGCTCCCAGACCTGTGCACTGTGAAGGCAGACTCCCTGGAAGGCAACAATGGGAACGTATGTTCACCAAGCTCTAGCAGCACGGGAAGGACTGGGAGGGGCACGGCACCAGGAACCCACCAGAGTTCATCAGTTAACTAATTATTATGACAAAAAAACAGCAATAGCAGCCATCAGAATGGGAATAGAATGAGGAAAAATCTATATTACTGCCATAAAAAATCATCATGAATACTTTAACTGCAAAATCAGGGGTGATGAAGAGGGCTGAGACGTGTGTTTGCAAGTTAACTGCATTCTGCTCTCCAGTCCTCCCCAGAGGCCCCTGTACAGTGTCTGGGTTAGGACCCCAGGCTGCCCCTAACCCAGATGCTGGTAGTCAGATCGCTGAAGAGATTGGCAGGAATCTGAGCTCACAGCAGGCAGCGGGTGGAAACAGGAAGTCCACTCCACTGACGATGAACACAAGGTCAGGCATCCAGTCAGGGTTTCTGAAACTGATGACGTAATGTTCAGCAGGGGAGAGGGGTCAGGACGAGGGCAGGTCACACTGCCCGCTCTTTTGTCTTACACCTCAGAGAGCAGTGGATATTTATTCTACATTGGTCTGCCACTGGCACTCCATATAATGTGATCACCCAGGCATCTCACCAAAGACCAAACCAACTAAACAAACAAACAAGCAAACCCAACGACTGCACCCACTCCCGGGGTTAACAGGTGACACATATGTGAGATACAGTTGCAGTTTTCTGAATGTCACAATGCTTACAGATATAGGTTGTGCAAGAGCAAGAGCAATCAGAGCGAGTTCCACAAAACTGCGAAGCTGAACGCTGTGCTCAGGTTTTGAAACGTGGGTCACGGAAAGGGTCTGGCTTCCTACATCACTCCTGAGCGTGATCTGTACTGTGCCTGGGCCTCATGTTTGAGCAGGAGAAGCGCATGAGGGTGTGAATGCTGCTAATGGCCTCTCTGCCATCACTGCTGTCCCATTGATCATCACACTGACAACAACAGAAAACACAATAAGAACATAAGAAAGTTTACAAACGAGAGGAGGCCATTCGTCCCATCGTACTCGTTTGGTGTCCATTAATATCTAAGTGATCCAAGGATCCTATCCAGTCTGTTTTTGAATGTTCCCAAATTGTCTCTTCAGCCACATCGCTGGGGAGTTTGTTCAGATTGTGACGCCTCTCTGTGTAAAGAAGTGTCTCCTGTTTTCCGTTTTGAATGCCTTGAAGCCCAATTTCCATTTGTGTCCCCGGGTGCGTGTGTCCCTGCTGATCTGGAAAAGCTCGTCTGGTTTGATGTGGTCGATGCCTTTCATGATTTTGAAGACTTGGATCAAGTCCCCATGTAGTCTCCTCTGTTCCAGGATGAAAAGGTTCAGTTCCTCAGTCTCTCAGTAGGACTTTCCCTTCAGACCTGGAATAAGTCTGGTTGCTCTCCTCTGAACTGCGTCTAGAGCAGCGATATCTTTCTTGAAGTGTGGAGCCCAGAACTGTCCACAGTATCCAGATGAGCTCTAACTAGTGCATTGTACAGTCTGAACATCACTGCCCTTGTTCTCAATTCTACACTTTTGACAATATACCCTAACATTGTGTTTGCCTTATTTATTGCTTCCCCACATTGTTTGCATCAAAGTGACAGTTTTGGGGAGGATGGCACCGAGAAGAGGCCAAATAGTTTGGAATTCTGCTGTGAGATGTCTGGAGAAAGGGGCCTGTAGGTGATAAAAACTCTTTGAAGTGGACGAGAGCTGAAATCCCGACATAGAGCTACGAACCCGGGCCAACCGGCATTTCCAAAAGATGGCATGGATTGACATCAGTCATAAATCAAGCCCCCCTCCAATAGGACACTGGGGGCTGAAACCGAAATCCAATCTCAAGAACTCAGGGACCAATCACCTATTGATCTGACAGACTATAAGGAACAGCGGACAGGCTCTCTCTCTCTCTCTCTCTCTCACCTGAACCAGAACTCGCTGCCACAGCTCAACCTGTAGCTCTGTTGCCAGAACCGGAACCAGAAACCAACCAAGTCTTTGCCGGCAACAGAAGACTTAAACTGGGAGAAGGAGATTGAGCCGTACGAATAATTATTTTAAAGGACTTTATAAAATAAAGAACTTTACAGACTGCGCTGCCCGCCTGTGCCCACCTGATCAGTGGAGTTTTACAGCTGGACAATTGACTAAGTCGAATGTATACGAAAATGTCAGTCATTTAAATAGCTATTTGAGTCTTAAGAAACTTGACCCTTGGAACGAACAGGGCCTTGCTTTCCTCAAAGACTTTGTCTTCAAATAAGTACGGTGAGAGAAGATTTTGTGCACAACCTTGGAGCCTTCAAACCAGTGGAAAATCTGTTTGGAAACGACTCTACTTTCGAGAAACCCCAACTTCCAGGTGCATCGACTGACTGGAAGTTCTTGGACAAAGACGAACCGGACTGCCTTTGTTCCAAACCACACGGACCTCGTGCCGTGTGCTGTTATCTGAGCCCGAAGACAGAGAGGCCTCTCTGCGATGAAGTTCAGATAAGTTTAACAGTTTGGAGTTCATGATTCATGACATTTGAGAAATCAATTAGAAATGTTAATCTGTGATTCATAACTCTAGAATGTGTAATATCATTTAGTTTTCTTAAATATAAATGTGTGTTGCATTAAACTGCCTATCCTTAATCATTGAATAATAATCAGTTAAGGGAAATTGTGGTAACAAGTAATGATAGGATCTTTCTCGGCACCTAAACGTAAATGAGACTGATATATATATAACGAGAAGTTACCTGACATAAATACTAACCTGCGTAGTTATTTAATGTCTGACTAACAATACTAATGAGAGACTCATCTTCGTCTTACTAACCGGTATTGTAGTCAATGTGTTTATAACCTTTTTTTGTTTAATGATTTGTGTTATCATATGCGATCCCATGGTTTTTGATTTGGTCACGTAAGTGATTTGTCTTTGATTTGTTGATCTAGAGTTGAATTTTAATTAGTTTTTCCCTTTTGTATAATTAGTGTAGTGCTACATTTAGTCTTTGTTTTGAATAAATGTTACAATTTATATCTTTGGAATTGGTGTCTGCGTCCAATTATTACAGAAATTGAGTTCTACAAGATTCCAGGATTCATGATAAGGTGATACTATAAATTCACTTCTTTAATTGAAATTTATAAGTGTACCTTACGCTACATTAATAATTTGAGAATTAAGAGAAAGGTTCCTTTTTCAGTAATGTAATTCAGTAGTTGCGTGTGTGTTTACTGATTGCACTTCACTCAGTCTGAAGGAACTATGAGTGTCTAAGGAATCATCTGATCTCCAGGATGTGGGTCGAGGGACCTTCCTTTGTCTAGGAAATGCTGTTTCAGTTATCAAGAAACAAAGGGAATAGTTTTAAATAAGCAGACATAAATGGTATAGAATCCCCAGAAATGTATTCCAAAAAACATTTTCACATAGAAATTCATTTTTTGCCTTTTTTTTCAAACAAATTAATTGACATTTTTGTAAATTATAACTTATTTTAAAAAACCTTGTGTGACACCTAAGCCCACTGAGAGGGAACAGGGGCAAACAGGTAAATCAAATAGTTTTTTGGCCATCTGTGAATAAAAAGGAGAGGCACTCATTCCACAGACACAGCATGCTTTCTCTCTTTGAAGCCCATTGTTAAAGTACTCATATTACCACTCAGAAACAAGCAAAACAAATACAGATTCTTTAAAATGCATCAGCTGGTGAATATTTGTTTGGACTGCTGTTTATACAGTACTGTGCAAAAGTTTTAGGCAGGTGTAAATGCTGTAAAGTAAGAATGCTTTCAAAAATAGACATGTTAATAGATTATATTTATCAATTCACTAAATGAAAAGTGAGTGAACAGAAGAAAAATCTACATCAAATCCATATTTGGTGTGACCACCCTTTGCCTTCAAAACAGCATCAATTCTTCTAGGTAAACTTGCACACAGTCAGGGATTGTGTAGGCGTATAGTCAGGTGTGTGATTAAACAATTATACCAAACAGGTGCTAATGATCATCAATTCAATATGTAGGTTGAAACACAATTATTAACTGGAACAGAAACAGCTGTGTAGGAGGAATAAAACTGGGTGAGGAACAGCCAAACTCAGCTAACAAGGTGAAGTTGCTGAAGACAGTTGACTGTCAAAAGTCATACACCATGGCAAGACTGAGCACAGCAACTAAATGCAAGTTTTAAAGCTACATGGCAGCTGGGCAGTGCATCTCTATATAAGCCCCTGTCTTCTAATCCTGTTGTCATTGCAAATCCTGCAAATCCTTTTGGCAAGAACACTGGGATGTCTGGTAGTGTTGACATGAAACCAACACAGCAGAGTGATACTTTAGGCTACAAAGACTCATGCAGACAGAACAGTGTAAGTGCATGATAATTACCTCAATTGCTAAGGAAATATCACTGTTTGGAGCTTATAAACAATTAATTGTAATTATACTTAATTTAAAATGACCAATGTAATCCTTTTCCAGGTCTAAAGCACTAAAACCCTTAAAAGAGGCAGAAACTTAACTGTGCAGGATTGTAACCCAGTAACGAACACTGCTTCATTGTCCGACACCTCATCCCTATGATTTCTAGTTCAATAAGTCCTAGGGAGACATGGGAGAATTTAAATTATACAAAGACAGTCCTTTTTGTGTGCTATTTATTATTTAAATTTGACATATTAAGCGTTTCCCCAAAAGAAACCGAGGAACAATTGGTTCAGTGTTAACTATTCCTTCTAATGCTAGAGACAGTTTCCGATGTTGATCCGATGAAACAAGGTCACTGCTGACAGAGGGAGGGGGACAAGGAGAGAGAGAAAGAGATAAAGAGAGAGAGAAAGGGAGGAAATGGGAGGCAGGGAGGTGAGACTGGGGTTGGAGAACACACAGGCTGTTGCGGCACCAGTCTAGATTGCCTTGGCCAGTCCCACCATGTTGTTGGCTCTGTCGAAGATGGAGTAGTACTGCCGGATGAAGACGTCTCCCAGAATCCAGAGATCGCCCATGGGTATAAACATGGGCTGGAAGCCACTCGAGCACTGCTGCCCACGCTGTGAGTGGTAGAGCAGAGAGACAGAGAGAGAGAGAAAGAGAGAGAAATAGAGAGCTGCTGTCAGATGCCTGTGTTGTGTGAACTGTGGCGGCAAACATCTCCCACAGACGCCGTCAAGTCCCTGACAATTTGAACTTTCCAATGAAGAGATCGATGTTAGCAAACCCATCTCCTGCTCCTTTGCATTGTCGCACTTTGGCACTCAGTCTTTTGCTGTCGTGGAGCATTAAAAGCTCAGGAGTCAAAACACACAAAAAAAACATAAACTTTCTTCCACAAAAGGTTATAAAACAAAACACAAGCAGCAGTTTAAAGTACAAAATCCACTAGAGGTTGGTAATGTTTAAAAAGCTACAGAGATTAAGTGAAGATAAATAAATAAAAAAGGAAACAATGTTGTTACCTATAGAATACAGTATATTTATCCTATCTCTGTACATATACATTTATTTAGAAGTTCTGATCAAGTCTGGCTCAATGACATATTGTTTCATAATAAACATAATCATCCAATACACTAAGCGTGAGAAGTGTCCGTTGCGCAGACTGGGGGCACACTCACTATGATGAGGTAGGCCGAGGCTGGCAGGGTGTAGTCCACTCCGTTGATGCTGATAACGAAGTCGGGCATGCTGGCCACGTCCTGGCAGTTCATCTGTGAAGAGACGGAGTTACAGTGGCATGACTGCAGCCTGGCGGAGGTTAACAGAGCTACTCAAAATCAATTACATAATTATAGCAGCTCTGAGCACAGGCATGGCTAAGGGTTAAATGTATACACCATTCCTCCTGACATTTGTTTGAGTGATTGATTGATTAATTGATTTATGTATTCATATCCTCAGAAATTCTACAATTTATATTAAGAAGGAAAAAATGTATAACTAGATTATTATTATTATTATTATTATTATTATTATTATTATTATTATTATTATTATTATTATTAATGGTATTGGGGAAGGCCCAGTAAAGCTTACATAGTAGTTCAGTGTTTTCTGGATGCTCGAGATATCGCCAGAAGGTCCAGCAATGAGTGAGGTGCCAGTGTCAACGATGGCTGGGCATCCCTGAGCACAGGCAACCACCTGACCATTCATCCTCATGCTGAAAGAACAAACACACACACATTTTCACAGCTCTTCAACTGCCTCCTCCCCAATGTACACCTGGCTGTGTTGACCGTGTGCCTGTCTATGGGTGCAGCACTGGAAAAGGGACATCCACTGACTTACTTGTCCACCTTGATCTGCCAGTAGCTCTCGGAGGTCAGGGGAACCCAGTTGATCTGGCCAGTGAAGTATGACGTGTCAATACCGCCGAAGGTCAGTGTGCTGCCAGGCTGACCGTGTCTGGAAACAGAGTGGATGAAAAACATCAACAACTTGGGTTACAGTAATGTCCCCACATGAAAACCCTCTGGCTTTTGCAGATATTTTGCTTAAGTAGTATCTGTAATTTGCAGACACCAGTAGTTTGTAACCAGTTTGCCACATTAGTCAAGAGTTATTCCTTTGAGCTGTGTGGTGCAAACAGAGGTGAAACTACAGACATTACTCCAATTTTGCTGTTGTGAGTTTCTGAACTGTTTGTCTTTGTGTGTGTGTGTATTGTGTGTGTTTCTACACACAGCAGCCAAGGCCTTACGGGGTCAGGTAGAAGGAGAAGAGGTCCTGAGAGACCAGATCCTGCTTCATCATGTTGTCGAAGACTGGGGTGGCTCCACCGGAGGCGATGGAGGGGAAGGCCAGACCCAGGATCCCATCGAACTTGGCATAGTACAGGAAGCTGCCCGGCTCCGTAGTGCTCAGGGCAAAGAGCTGGTTGGGGTCCTCAATGCCGGCAACCTGGGAGAAGACAAGGGAGTTGGGAATGAATTTGAGAACAGAAGCTGTTGAGATCTCACAGAGTAACGATTGGGCCAGCTAATGTAGGCTTCCATTGGGGTTATGGTTTGCATTACAACTGGGCTTAACTAAAACAGACTGGGTGTACCTCAAATTGTGGAGCTGGCTGTGGTTGGAGTTCAGACTATTATTACAGTGTAAACATGGGTGGGAGGAGAAGGGAGGGGATTTGTGAAAAAACTCAGCAGTTACAAAAGGGGGATTTGAGAGGGAAAGACACTCACGTTCACTGTCTCATAGGCCAGGAAGCCAGTCATGCTGCCTGTTCCATACTGGATGGACATGTAGCGATTGGTGGGGCGGTAGGTGGAAGAAAGGGACGGGTTGTACTTCTTGTGGTTGGCTGGGGAAGAAGAAACAAATGTTACCAAAACACCTGGAAATAATATCAAGCTTTCTATGACAGAAATCTGATCATTAGTTTAATGTGACAGTGTTCGATCTGTGCAGCTGCTTCACTGAGTAACGAGCACTGATGGAACTTATTCCAGGTCTGAAGGGAAAGTCCTTTTCACCCTGGAACAGAGAAGACTACATGGGGACTTGATTCAAGTCTTCAAAATCATGAAAGGCATCGACCACATCAAACCAGAGGAGCTTTTCCAGATCAGCAGGGACACACGCACCCGGGGACACAAATGGAAATTGGGCTTCAAGGCATTCAAAACGGAAAACAGGAGACACTTCTTTACACAGAGAGTAACCACAATCTGGAACAAACTCCCCAGCGATGTGGTAGAAGCTGAAAGTTTGGGAACATTTAAATTTAGACTGGATAGGATCCTTGGATCACTTAGATATTAATGGACACCAAACGAGCATGATGGGCCGAATGGCCTCCTCTCGTTTGTAAACTTTCTTATGTTCTTCTTATGTTCTTAAGATAAGTGTGTGAATGTATCAGGCAGAGAGACTGGGGTCTACACCTTTTGCTATACAGACCCCGGATTTGAATTAAACTGGTCTTAATCCAGTGAAACTGGATCTGTGCTCTTTGAATCAACACTCCCTAACTCACTGGAAAAGACCTGAATAACCTATTGTCTAATTTGCATGGGTCAGCGAGCAAATTATTTTTATAAATTTATTTTTAATATTTATTTTATTTTATTGGACCATTGTCTTCTAAACTGTTCATTATGAAGCGATACTAGTGATCTAAGCAAGCCAGTCGGAGCTCTAAACACAGTAGGCATGTGTACGTAGTTTGACTTACAGCAGGCGTAGCTGTTGCAGTAGACCGACGGCACCCACAGGTTGGCAGATCCAGTATCAAAGATCACCTTGAAGGTCTGAGGGGGGGTTCCGATGGAGATGGTGCCAAAGTAGGACATCTATGTGATTTAGTAGAGGACAGGTAATGATACATTGTTTAAAACAATATCAGGAGCTGATGCCAAAATATTCAATACACACTGTTACAGAGCCGGATATCTTTCTCTATATTTAATATATATGCAAGACTCATCATCAGACCCTCCTACACAAACATAACCACAGAACAAACAAGCCAAAAAACATAGTTATAGTTCTAACTGACAAGAAGGCAGTTGATTATATGTCTATGAAAAGAAAGCACATATTGGAAACTGGTGACAGTATTCCCGCTCTTGGGTGTTTCACTGATTGCTCATTAACAGGATAACATTAGACATACTTTCTATCAGAACCCACCCCCCCACACTTCCTTCAAGAAAAATAATATGAGCAGGTGGCATGAAGCTTTTGAAAAAAACCAAAATTAGACTCAAATGTAGGTAATGTGCTACTCACATCTAGATAGTTGATCATGGGCTCATTGCCGGTCTGAGCAAAGCCTTGGAATTTGGTGTAGGGGTTATAAGGGTTCCTCCTCAGGAAGTCTTCCAGCAGACCTTTCTCCTCCAGGATATCCCTCACAGACTTGTCCTTCTGTAGGCTGACCCTGAAAAACCCAACACCACAACTCACAACTGTTTCACAACAGGCCCACGAAACCCCACCACAGTATTATAAAAACAGCGTCCCACTGAAAGAATCTTTTCCCATTGAGACATTGAAACATTAACCTAGGCCCTCTTATCGCTCTATAGGACTCTTACTGGGCACTGTACAACATTTCTTCTGTACAATTGTATGCCCTCCCAGTGGATCTCAGTGCAGCTGACTGTAGGATCACTGTCTTGGTTATACATGCTCACTTGATTAATCCTTCACAAGTCTTTCTTCTTTTACTCCAGTACCTAGTATATTTCTGGTGCAAGTCATCGACCTGCCATTCATTAAGCTTAGCTCCTCTTCTCAAACTGTGATTCAGATATAACAGTATTTTCTCTCTGAGTTAAAGCCTCCAGCATGAGGACGGCTTGTCACTAATCTGGTCTACACAACAAGAGAGATGAAGACAACTTACTTAAAGAGACACTCAGACAGCCCAATGAGGGCAAGCAGCACGAGCCACTTCATTCTGTCAACTGACGAGCTGTGGATTCAGAGAAAGAAAGAAAAGTGGCAGTAGTCTCCTGTGAGCCTGAAAAAGATCCTAGAGACTGGTTTCCTTTTATAGTCACAATGGACTCTGGGTTTTTTCCAAGTGCAAAATCCTGATAAGCACATCGAATTAGGTGGTGCAAAATTATTTATTGGCTGTCCATGTTTAAAATAATTTTCCACTGTTGTTCAATGTCACTCTGATAGGATTGTTTTCTGGATTGCTTATCCTGTTTTGTTCCTTGATACTCAACAAGTGATAACATTTCAACAGTCATCACAATTTTGTTCCAAAGCTTTTTGGATTGACATCTGCAATCGTTATTGACCAAAACTAAATCATATTTTTATTAGTGTGTTAAACTAGACATACATGGAGTGGTGTGCGTGATGGAAGCTTCCATATGGAAAAAAATACGGAAATAAAATAATATAATTTGTATTGTATTTTTCATATGAGTTCTACACCATGAAATTTACATGTATTATTTATGTTTTATTTACTGATCATGGCCATTTTCATATAAAGTAAATGCATGTATAAATGCATGTCTGGTACATATAATTATACTTGTATAAATAACATATGCTAATCTATGTACTCGTGAAATTTCTCAGTTTAATTTATGTTTAAAGTATACTTTTCCTTATGTGTTTAATCTAATCAAACTCATATAAACTATATAGCTATAATGGTAAAATATGTAATTTTCCATATGAGTTCCACTCCATGAAATGTACTTTTTATTTACTGATTATGGCCACTTTCGTATAAAGTAAACATATAAAAATGCATGTATGGTTTATATTTGTACACATGTGCAAATAGCAAATGCTAATCTATGTACTCTTATCACATTTTAATTTACCTAAAGAAGTATAAGTTGTGTTTCATCCAAGCAAACTCATATAAACCATATAACTATAATCACTACAATATTATTATTTATTTTCCCCATCTCTCTACCTGAATGTTTTTTTCTTTTCTTTTTTTGTAGTCCAAACAACACAGATACCTGAACATATGTTATGTAATGCAATACATCCTGTACTGTACGTGTTGATTAAATTAATGTTGACAAAAATACATTGGAACCATGAAAACACAATGGCAATGCAATACGTAGGTTGTTAATGCCAGAATTTATTCTAAGCAAAATGTAAATATATATTTTATATATGTATATTTTTCTTTTCTTTTTTTCGGTTTCTCAATGAAGATCTACAGTCGATCTAACCTGTCAAAGGCTCTCTGGACTGTCACTCTGCTTAGCAGAGGTAAATGACCCAATCAGTGAAGCGAAGTTTTGGAAAACAACTCTGTTAGGACAGAATTGATCCAGGGGTCAGAATGTATATGATGCTTCTGATTGGTTATTTGCCCTTAGGAGGCGGGACATATATGGTGCTTCATCAAATATTAATATGCAGTATTCAACATAAACATTGTCTAGTTGCTGCACATTTGATCCATCCATCATCCAAAACCAGTGGAGTGGAGTATCACAGTGAGCTGGAGCTCAACCTTGGACGCAGGGCGCAAAGCAAAATGACTCTCTGGCTGGGACACCAGTCACTACTGCCCATGTTTGATTTCAATATTTAAAAAGTTTGTTAGTTTTTGTTTTCCATACAGCTTGTGGTCTTTCAAATGCTTCAGCTTCTCATTCAATATTTTTATATAAGGAATAAATACAAGCCATAGTAAGACATGTATTGACCTTGCTACAAACTGTCAACATATACAAGTAAACATATAAAATGCAGCATGTCTACTATATATGTTGCATTTAATCTTGTATGTGACAATCATCAAGTTTTATATGTTACAATCACAGCATATATTTTCCATACATGGCCTACACAATTGTATGAATTGTATATGAGTTTTCCATATGGGCTACAACTCAGAATCATAAGGCAAACACAACAATATCCCGGTACACAATCCAAATGTAACACAGGATCGTTTTTAAGGTCATCAATTACAGAAAATAAAAATAAAGCTGGAATTACTGTGGAGAGTGCTGTGATAAAAAAAAAGCTTGGTTTGCCAGGACATGTTTGCATTTTGAAAGGGTATCGAGGTGCTTGTACCATTGATTACTCACGGTGCATGTTACAGAGGACACTGTTAGAAAAAACTAAAATCCCAAATAAAAATATAATATAAAAACTAATACACGCAATAGATTCCTTTAATTAAGGTCTCATAACAAGACCAAATGAAAGGGTAATTGAGATAAGTCTGGTATATCTTTTTAAGCAAACAAACCTATCTGTGTTCAGGTGCTCAAATGTTGGAAGACCTTGAGGGGAGGGTTCAGGCCACCTTCCTGTTGAACACTGTGTTTGCTAGCTGGCTGGGGCCCAGGGAACTGAGCGGAGGGACATTTCACGCTTGGACTGAAGTCAGAATTTATTGAACAGGCATTTGCGATAGCTGGACAAGTCAAGGGTTTCAGCACAAGGTTTCCCAACAAGAAATAGGTACCCCTGTTATATCCCAGATCAGGTCCACATCCAACTCTGTAACCCTGAATTAGGTCACATGCTTTAAAACACTTCCAGCTACTATGTGGATTGATGTCTAAGATTTGGTTGTGAAAGAAAATTATTATGATAAAAAATGAAAATCTGAAGTCTTGCAATTTGACAAAGCTACATTTCAATTAGGGATTCATATGAAGGTATGCATGGTCTCATGGATACATTTAAGGTGTTTAGAGGGCATTATTTTCAGTTTTTTAGCTAAATGTTTAGCGAGGCTTCTGTCAAGGTTGGGGTTGTGTTTATGAATAGGGTGTAGATCTGTATGGACCTAATTATAACATGTGGATGTTGAATAAACTTTGTAAGAATATCTTGCCTGCAGGATAAAAGTGTCATCAGTCGTCAGAAGTCTGCTACTCTATGTGTGGATTTGGGTGCTCCTCTAATTCTGTATTGGAGGGCTTTCCCCTTGTAATAAATCAATTCCCCACTCCCGGAAAGTAGAACAAAACAACAGAGACTTAAAAAATACGAGGAAACATATTCAAATAATTCAGAAATTAATTTAATGAAATTCAAGAACAATTAAAGCATCTACCATGGGGATCAATGGCATAAAGGTGAGTTGGGGCAAGAAGAGAAACAGGACTGTGATTTGGTGTTGGAACATGTCCAGGCCGGATCTCTGCTCCTACAGTAGTTAGGCAGCCTGGGCCAGACCCACCATGTTGTTGGCTCTGTCAAAGACGGCAAAGTATTCCCTGATGAAGACGTCTCCCAGGATCCAAAGGTTGTCACCACTTCCGAAGCCCGTGGAGCAGCCATTGCTGGACTGGAAGGGGATAAGAACAAAAAATGAGTCAGGGAAATTCTGCAGGATGTGGGAACCTGTGTGGCCCTTATAACATATCCAGTTGTTTAAAAACACAAATTTCATCTTGTAAATTACTGGAGTTAATGCCTTCAGATTTATTTTACTTTATTCCAAGGTTTCTCTCTCATTGTTTGGGGGGAGGATATGCCACAGAGGTAAGCAGGAATTCATGGGAGGCAATGAGAAATCATTATTATTATTATTATTATTTTTTTATTATTATTATTTTTTTATTATTATTATTTATTTATTTATTTATTTATTTATTTATTTATTTTAATTCTTTTGGCAGACGCCCTTATCCAGGGCGACTTACAACATAAGTACAAACAAAGTGCAAAAATACACACAAAAAGGCATCAATCATTACAAATTCAATTTAACTAAAACAGCAATTCAAAATACATTTTACTAATTCCAATTTACAATTTACACAAGTACAGTAAGTGACTTCCTACATCCTGGACGGTGAAAGCTAAGTGCTGTCAAGATGTAGGGTCACAGACAAGGGCTACGGGAAAGGGAGCAAGGAGGAATCATCATCCTCTCTGATGACTGGTTATATCAAAGATGCCTTGTTTTTTTAATAAACTGTTGTATGGTTTAAAGCATAGAGACACTCACCTGAGAGACATAGGCAGACGCAGGCAGGTTGAAGTTATATCCGTTGATGGTGAAGGTTACATCAGGCATGTTTCCAATGTTATTGCAATTCACAGTTGCCTGGGACAATTTAGACAAAACCCGAAATGTTAGACGAAATGTAATAATACCAGCTACACTATGGAATATCTTTAAATGTCCTGTGTGTGTTTTTAAGGTAAATTAACTTGTGTACTCACTCCTCCCACCCAAGCGTTGATGTTGCTGATGTCGCTAGATGGCCCAACAACCTGAGAGGTACCGCTGTCCACGATAGCCTGGCAGCCGCCAGAGCAGGCCACAACGTTCCCGTTGATGGTGACCCTGGGAAACAGATAAGGACACAGAGAGACACGGAGTCAGAGCTGCACCAGACAGGGTGAGCTAAACTGTGCAACCTTGCTTTCATGTTTGATGAGCTCCTTCCAAAAAATCCTGTTCATGAAATAAGAAATATGTTGCCAAAGCACCCGGTGGGCTAGAGATCGCATCCACCCCTCTGGAGTGAAGCTACACCTTCTGACCATTCCTTAACCAGAGAGTTGTACACGTCTGGTCTCAGAGGGATCAGCCATGATTGGAGAGAGTCTGCATTGCAGTCCCCCCACGCTCATGGGGAAATTAAACATACTTACTCAGTCATGCTAATCTGCCAGTAGCTCTCAGATGACAGAGGGATCCAGGCAAGCTGGCCAGTGTAGTAAGAAGAATCAATTCCACCAAGTATCAAGACACTCCCAGTCTCGCCTGCACTGTATATAGAAAGAGAGACAAATCATTTATTCTGAGGTGTGGTATGATGCAGGATGCCTGGTAAGCTATCACCATGGCGAATGCGTTTATTACTGGGAATTCTAACTGTCCCACTAGAACAGTCCCAAAAGTCCTGAACCCTGCTGTTCTACCAACAATGCCCTGCCAAACCAGGATCTATATCTACATGGATTCATGTCTGCCATGCCTCTTGTTTGTTACTTCCTGTATAAGTCATGTCTGAGCTAAACAAGGGAACTGCTTCAGTGCTGTGTGCTCAAATAGTGTTTCTCACCCGCTCAGGTAGATGGAGAAGAGGTCCTGGGAGACAAGGCCCTGGTTCATCAAATTGTCGAAGACGGGGGTGGCTCCAGAGGAAGAGATGGAGGGGAAAGCCAGACCCAGGATCCCATCAAAAGGCATGTAGTACTGGAAGGAGGCCTCGGTCTCGCTTAGGCCGAAGATCTGGTTCGTGTCAACAATGTTGCCGATCTTGCAGAAGAAAGTATAGGAGAATATTGAAGGATATTTTCTTCTGTGAGGACAGTTGATTGAGCTGCCAGTTGAACTCTCTTCCCCTTAAAGATTCAATACATATAGACTGATGTATTCAAAAGAGAGATATGTGGCCACTTTCGCTCGTATAAGAGACTATACTGACAAGGGATGAAGGCTGGAAGAGTCGGACCTATGTGATCTCTCAGTGTACATACTGTAATGCAAAATATCCCTGTGAATTTTCTCTTCAATAAAAACGTTTAGTACTCACGGTGACGGTGTCATATCCCAGAATGCCAGTCATGCTGCCAGTGCCGTACTGGATGGAGAGGGTCTGGGAAGTGGATTGGTAGGTGGAGGACTGGCTAGGGTTAAATGTGTTGTGGTTACCTGAAAACAGAATTCACATAACAGTTATCTAATAAACACTATACTGAATTATTGCTTCCTCTGCCATGCCTCTGATTAGCAGTACTTTGCTTTCATCTGAATTATATTACTTGTTGCAAAATGTGTCTGTTCCCTTTCTGGGACCAAAAATAAATAAGAACCATCAAGAAGCATCAGAAAATCCAAGATGTTGCCCCCACCATCTTCTTTTCTAATGGTCAATGTTGGCATACAGAACTAACCCTTTGAATTCCAGTGTCAGGGCAGGACTGCTACACAAGAAAATTGGTCTGAAATGTTCAGAATCAAACAGCAGGCAATGCACAGAAAAGACAAACACACACCACTGGGAGATATCCTCCAGTCAGCTCATGTGCTAGGGGGAATGTGCACTCACCGCAGGCAGCACTGTTGCAGTAGACAGAGGGCACCCACAGGTTGGAGGAGCCAGTGTCGAACAGGACCTTGAAGGACTGGGGGGGGGTTCCAATGGAGATGATGCCATAGTATGACAGCTGTGGAGGGCAGGGAGTTTTTGGAGGAGAAGGGGAGAAAAATGCATAATTGGTATCGTTGTTAATTAACACAAACATCGTTAATGGAAATTATAGCTCAATCAGGAGAGAAAGAGAGAGTTTTTCTTACGCCGGCATCGTTGGTCATGGGCTCATAGGCAACAGAGGCATACTCGGGGTTAAACTTCATTGCTGGGTTGTAGGGGAACCTCTTGCTAAACTCCTCCCACAGGCCTTGCTCTTGAAGAGTCTCCTTTGCAGATTTCCCCTTAATCAGGGGGATCCTGGGACCAGAGAGACACAAGTTGGTCTGCCAATTGCTCTAAATGTCTACCTTCACAATACCTTACTGCTGGACCTTGAGACCCATTGGGGTACATTATGTCCAGTTGCCAGTCAACAATAGCAACTGTAGCAATCTGGCACAAAGCTAGGAGTTCATAAGCATGGTCAATTATTTTTCTTTTGGAAGCGCACAGCAACCTCCAATTTACACCACACAACAGTGTTGTGACTCTGAATGTCAAGATGACGAGTCCAGCAGCTCTACAGGTGTTTGCAGGTGCTTCTCTGTGCACATGAACTGTGGCCATGCTTTAGCTCAAAGCTACAGATGTATACTAACCCCTAAACGTTGCTTCTATCCACTGCATACTACCTTTTAATAACAATTTAACCTGCTATAGTTGCTAAATCTTTACTCCACACTCCTTAATTGATCATAGTCATATAAACATCATATATTATTTCAAGGAGCAGATCACACACTTGCATCATAAACATGGAATGGAGAGCTTCCACTGCACAGGACTAAGGGCCAGATTAAATCAAAACTTTGACCCACCCGCTAATAGAAAACTACAGAACTGTACTCAGTTGCGGCTACATTTTTGCTATTAATGAAATAAAAAAGCACAAACTGAAACAGAAAAAACTTACTTGTGAAGGCACTCAGAGAGAGCCACCACGGCACACAGGACAATTGCCCACTTCATTGCTGCGCTGCTCTTCACAATCGTCTGGACGGAAGATGAGAGTGTCTGGCTATGGGGAGGAGGGCCCCTTTATACAGGTGGACCACAATGGGGCCCCTCAGTCCTTTATCACAGTGATAAGAAAACCCACTTCAACATGATAAGTAATGGAATAATAACAATGTGTGTCCTTCCCAATAGTCTCAATGTGAAAGTGTATAGAGGTCACTGACAAGCCCAGGGGACCCTGAAGCTTAGGTTATGTAAGTTTTTCAGATCCAGTTAGGACTGTTGAAGCCTCTTAGTGCTATTGTTCCAAATATATACAGTTAGGTCCATAAATATTTGGACAGTGACACAATTGTCATCATTTTGGCTCTGTACACCACCACAATGGATTTGAAAGGAAATGATCAAGATTTTTGTCAAACTCTAATCTGGTCTTCCTGTTTTTGGGGTTTACCAATGGTTTACATCTTGTGGTAAACCCTCTGTATTTACTCTGGTGAAGTCTTCCCTTGATTGTTGACTTTGACACAGATACGCCTACCTCCTGGAGGGTGTTCTTGATCTGGCCAACTGTTGTGATGTTGTCATGATGAGTGGTGTTGAGTTTACTGATCAGGATCAACTTTCAGCCACCACAAAGGTCCTCACATACACACTAGCATGCATTTCCAAACTTCATTATATGCATTTGTAGCGTTATGTTGGGTGTATTTGGATAAGAGCATTTGGGCTCTGAGCTGAAGCACTGATCTAAAGAAGACCTCTCCCCCGCCAAAGTTATGAGATTTCCTTAGCTCATCAGCTTGGAACTGGTTTGCATCAAAGTGACAGTTTTGGAGAGGATGGCACCGAGAATGGGCCGAATGGTTTAGAGTCCTGCTGTGAAATGTCTGGAGAAAGGGGCCTGTAGGTGATAAAAACTCTTTGAAGTGGACGAGAGCCGAAATCCCGACATAGAGCTACGAACCCAGGCCAACCGGCATTTCCAAAAGATGGCATGGATTGACATCAGTCATAAATCAAGCCCCCCTCCAATAGGACACTGGGGGCTGAAACCGAAATCCAATCTCAAGAACTCAGGAACCAATCACCTATTGATCTGAAAGACTATAAGGAACAGCGGACAGTCTTTCTCTCTCTCTCTCTCTCACCTGAACCAGTAACTCGCTGCCACAGCTCAACCTGTAGCTCTGTTGCCAGAACCGGAACCAGAAACCAACCAAGTCTTTGCCGGCAACAGCAGACTTAAACTGGGAGAAGGAGATTGAGCCGTACGAAGAATTCTTTTAAAGGACTTTATTAAATAAAGAACTTTACAGACTGCGCTGCCCGCCTGTGCCCACCTGATCAGTGGAGTTTTACAGCTGGACAATTGACTAAGTCGACTGAATACGAAAGTGTCAGTCATTTAAATAGCTATTTGAGTCTTAAGATACTTGACCCTTGGAACCAAACAGGGCCCTGCTTTCCTCAAAGACTTTGACTTCAAGTAACTACGGTGGAAACCCTGCTTGCAAAGAAGATTTTGTGCACAACCTTGGAGCCTTCAAACCAGTTGAAAATCTGTTTGGAAACGACTCTACTTTCGCGAAACCCCAACTTCCAGGTGCATCGACTGAGTGGAAGTTCTTGGACAAAGCCGAACCGGACTGCCTTTGTTCCAAACCACACGGACCTCGTGCCGTGTGCTGTTATCTGAGCTCGAAGCCAGAGAGGCCTCTCTGCGACGAAGTTCAGATAAGTTTAACAGTTTGGAGTTCATGATTCATGACATTTGAGAAATCAATTAGAAATGTTAATCTGTGATTCATAACTCTAGAATGTGTAATATCATTTAGTTTTCTTAAATATAAATGTGTGTTGCATTAAACTGTTTTGTTGATAATTTTAGAAATAAAATCTGTCAACGCCGAGAAATAGCTTCTCATTCCTGTTTAACTGTTTAGTCTGAAATTGACACAAGTTAATAGACATTAGATTATTGGTGGCCCTGCCTATCCTTAATCATTGAATAATAATCAGTTAAGGGAAATTGTGGTAACAAGTAATGATAGGATCTTTCTCGGCACCTAAACATGAATGAAACTGATACATATATATAACGAGAAGTTACCTGACATAAACACTAACCTGCGTAGTTATTTAATGTCTGACTAATAATACTAACGAGAGACTCACCTTTGTCTTACTAACCGTTATTGTAGTCAATGTGTTTATAACCTTTTTTGTTTAACGATTTGTGTTATCATATGCGATCCCATGGTCTTTGATTTGGTCACGGAAGTGATTTGTCTTTGATTTGTTGAATTTGTTGAATTTTAATTAGTTTTTCCCTTTTGTATAATTAGTGTAGTGCTACATTTAGTCTTTGTTTTGAATAAATTTGACAATTTATATCTTTGGAATTGGTGTCTGCGTCCAATTATTACAGAAATTGAGTTCTACAAGATTCCAGGATTCGTGATAAGGTGATACTATAAATTCACTTCTTTAATTGAAATTTATAAGTGTACCTTACGCTACATAATTGGTGCCCCGTGTGAGGAATCTTAGACTGAAAAGAACTAGTTTCTGTAATAGTTATTGGATAGCTTGGTCCAGAAATCCAGATTCCAAAGTTTTGAAACAAGAAAACTTTTGTAGGCGCGATACACTATTTGTACTCTAGAGGACGCTCTAGAATTGCCCACGTGGTATGTGTATGGTTTCCAAAGTCACAAAAGGTTAAGTCTGTTTAGTTACTTGTGGTAAATTGTTGATATTCTAAGTTTTGGCATTAGAGTCATTAAGTGATTAATCTCTTACTGTTTGGTTGGGTTGTTACTGAATAACCAAAAATAATGACGACCCAAATGTCCCCATGTGAAGCATTGATTGTGAAAGTATCAGGGATTGAGACGAAAGAGCCGAACTGCATGGAATGGATTTAGAACTCGAAGGAAGACTAGAGGCTTGTGGAAATCAAGTAATTATGTTGGATGCTGAAAGAGAGGATTTAATTGAACAAAGGGGGCAATTAAGAAATGAATTAAGAGAATGCCAAGAAGAATTTGAAACAATTCTGAGTCAAGTAAAAGATCTGCAAAATGACAGAGATAAAGCAGCAGAAAATGAGAGGATAGCTGTCAAGGACCGTGATGTTTTGGAAGCGCGTCTTCACAAAACCGTCATGGAGAAATATAAGGGTACTTTAAAAATGGAGATACTCGAAGGCGAGGTCAGACATTTTAAAAGGGACAGTGAAGAAACAAAGAGAGTAAATCAGCAGCTTAGGGGAGAACTCAGATCACGTGACGTTGAAAATGTGTATCTCAGGCAACAAATAGAGGCCCTAAAAACTGCATCTCGGTGGGCTGCAAAGCCGACGCCAGACAGAAAAAGGGAACAGCCAGAACAGGCCAGGATACGGAGTCGTACACCGTCTCCATATCTAAGCCCTGGGTTGCCTCGCCGTGATCTGTCCCCTGCCCGTAGTCAGTCCCCACCCAGGGCAAGAAGCCCGTCGCACCGGCGAAATTCCTCCCCCGAGAGTCCGGGCCGAAAGGTTGACATGTGACAGCTGAGAGAGCTGGCTAAAGATTGTGAGGTTTTTAACCCAGCAGACAAGGAAGGAAATGTGGAAGCGTATATTAAGGACATTAAGTATGCTTTGCGTTTCTATCCTGATGCTACGGAGAAGGAAAAGGTTCTCCTAATCCGCAAAACCACCTCTCGCCAAGTCCATTCTTGGATGGAGAGGCAAGGGTCCATGGTCTGCGATAGTTTTCCGCGATTGTGCAGAGCATTAATTAGGGACTATTCCAGGTTCATTGACCCGGTGGCAGCAGTGACTGCCGCACACCAGATCTAACAGGGTAAATACGAGTCCCCCCGCGATTATTATGAGAAACTTAGGAAAACCTATTTTGCGGGTCAAGATCGACCCGGGGCCGAGGAAGAAGTGAGCTTTAAGGGTTTGTTTGTTGCTAATTTGTTTCCAGCGATTAAGGAAATGATCATATTACATGCAGACGCTATGCATATGAACATGGCCGAAATTCGTAAAATGGCACAAAAAGCTTGGGAAAGCAAGTACAATAGCACTTCTGATGGTAAAGACACAAGCACCCGAGTACTGGCAGTGCACTCTGAGTGTCTGCGTCCAATTATTACAGAAATTGAGTTCTACAAGATTCCAGGATTCGTGATAAGGTGATACTATAAATTCACTTCTTTAATTGAAATTTACAAGTGTACCTTACGCTACACATTTATTAAATTAGTCCTTTATAACATGTCCTTTATATATGTTGCGAATTATTCTAACATGTAAAACCAATACACTTGTGTATTTTTCTTAACCATTAAGCATTTTATATAAATATACTAATATGTTTTGCTAACACAAGTTATTTTTAGCAGCTGAAACATTTTAAATTAAAATTAAATTATACATTTTATGCTAACATAAAGTAACAAGCCATTTTATGTTCATTTTAACAATATTTTATATATAATACGGGAAGTAGGGAAGGGGATCACTTATCTACTCCACTGTTCGTCTACCACATCTCTAAAACATATGCCGTCGCAGTGCATGCCGGAACTTGAGCGGGTCGAGCGTTTACACTGCCAGGATCAAATGCTACCGATGCATTTGATCCGGATCAGATATGGCAGTGTAATGCGCCTAATGATGGCAGGATAATCACGCAGAGGATTACCCTGGTCACCCAGTTTGCGGTCATTGCATTGCCGTATGGCATCTGTTTTGACCTCACTGTACCTCCCTTCATCTCCCTCACTGCACTGGACAACAGCAAATTTTGGTCCATGCTGACTAAGTAAAAAATAGGAGACACAATTACACCATACAGCTATCTAGCACTCCACTTTAAAATCAGAGTTTTATATGAAACAAAATAATTGCAATTATATATTTTATTACTTTTAATACAAGAATACAGAATTTGCATTTTTGTTCATCCAAATACACACACGAATCATGCAAATAACCCCACCCCCTCTTTAATCCCCAACAGAACTAAATAAATCTAGTTGCTAGATCTAAATAAATACGTGTAACAAGTTTTCATCTGTGTGGTTTACTGAAAAAAGCACGGGGTTTATATGCAATAGCAGAGCACACCATCAAAACCGAGAAGGTAGTTTTTACTTTGTTGATACTAATCAATAATTGTATTACAGGAGATCATTATTTTATTTTGCTTTTGTCTTGCTGTGTGCAAATGTTGAACTGTGAAGGGCTCTCTCTCTCAGTTGCACTTGTTCTGCAAAGGCTGTAGTAATGTATGCATAATCAATTTGTGTTTATTTTGTATGTATTTCAATACTGAAGTTTAGTGTTATTTTGTTTTTTGGGGGATTCACGGAGCACCTTATTACAGGAGCGAATGAGAGATACACAGATACCTCCGCACACACTGTAACTCCTAGGCAACACAGAAGTCAAACAAAACAAAATGAAACAATCAACATCATCCTCATAGCTGTCCTTGTGCATTTTCACCGGTATGCGCCATGTTTAAAGGATGTTTTGCAATGATTATTATCCTTATTATCCTTAAACTAGGAACCAGGGGGGCAGGGAGCTCTGACAATGGGAGATGTTCCACTAAGGAAAGAAAACCAAGGGAAACTGCTAGTAGGAAAGTCCTGAAATGTTTGTACCTCAATGCCAGGAGTATAAGGAACAAGATGTTAGACTTGGAAGCCACAGTGCTGGCGTGTGACTATGATGTTGTAGGAGTGACAGAAACATGGCTTACAGAAAAAGATGGGGATGAATACAAGTTGGAAGGATACACACAGTTTAGGAGAGACAGGCAAAATCGAAGAGGGGGTGGGGTAGCATTATATGTGAAAAATGACATTGAGGCAGAAGAACTCAAATTAGATCCCAGTAACGGAACAGAATCTTTGTGGGTGAAACTTTTGAACAAGAGATCTGGAGGATTAGCGGTAGGAGTGTGTTACAGGCCACCAAACTCAGATATTCAGAAAGATGCTGCATTGTACAGTGTAATCAGGACTGCATGTAGCAGGATGTGGCTGTTATAATGGGGGATTTCAATTTCCCAAACTTAGACTGGGAAAGCCCAGTGGGGACTACAGAAGCAGAAATAGAAATGATTGAGATGGTAAAAGACTGCTTTCTAACTCAATTTGTCAGGGAACCAACCAGAGAGAGCGCATGTATTGACTTGATCTTTTCAAATGACCAAGATAGAGTCAGTAGTTAGAGAACCAATGGCAAATTGTGATCACAATACGGTTAGCTTTGAGGCATTCCAAGGTCCAAGTCTAAAACAATGGTCTACAATTTTAGAAAAACAAACCTTGAAGGTATGAGATGGCACTTAGAAGAGGTAGACTGGCGCACATTGGATACAGAGTCAGTTGAAAATGGATGGGTATATTTTAAGAATATACTACTTGAGGCTCAGGAGCAATTTGTACCAAAACTTAGCAAATTGAGGACCAAAAAACACTGTCCAAAATGGTTTAATAGAGGTATGCAAAAAAATATCAAGAGAAAGAAAATGTTGTATAGTGCATACAAAAGGGATGGTGACGAAACAAAATACATAGAATATGTTGAGCTGCAAGGAGATCTTAAGAAAGGGATCAAGAAAGCAAAGAGGGAAATAGAAAGAAACATAGCTCTTGGAGCTAAAACCAATGCAAAGAGCTTTTTTCAATATTACAACAGCAAGCGGTCAATAAAGGAGGAGGTGAAACACATAAAGGGCAAAAATACAGGTATCTTGGAAAACTAACAAGATGTGGCAAATGTTCTAAATGAGTATTTCACAGAGGTTTTTACAAAAGAAAAAACAGATGACATGCCACAGGTTGACAATCAGTCCAGTCAAACCGTAAGAGAGATCAGGATAAATGAGGAGGAGGTACTAAAGGGACTAGCAGAATTAAAAACAAACAAATCACCTGGGCCAGATGGGATATTTCCAACAGTACTTAAAGAAATGAGGGAAATTATTTATTATTTATTATTTATTTATTCCAAACGACACTTAGAACAAAGGATGTGCCAACTGACTGGAAGACAGCAAATGTCACACCAATCCACAAGAAAGGGGACAAAACTGAGCCAGGAAATTACAGACCAATCAGTCTCACCTGCATCACCTGTGAAATGTTGGAATGTTGGAATGATTAGACAGAAAATAGAGGAGCATCTTAATGAAAAACATATTCTTGGAGATAGTCAACATGGGTTTAGACGAGGCAGATCATGTCTTACGAATGTATTAGAATTTTTTGAACATGCAACTGCAGCTGTAGATCATGTGAAAGCATATGATATGATATACTTAGATTTCCAAAAAGCTTTTGATAAGGTTCCACACCAAAGACTGATCCTCAAATTGGAAGCTGTAGGCATTCAGGGTAATGTAAGTAGATGGATTATGAACTGGTTGATGTCTAGGAAACAGAGGGTGTCGATTAGAGGAGTCGCTTCTAACTGGAGTGAGGTTGTTAGTGGAGTTCCACAGGGATCAGTACTAGGGCCTTTGATTTTTCTAATATATATCAATGAACTGGACTCTGGGATAGTTAGCAAACTTGTCAAATTTGCCGATGATACTAAAATAGGTGGCTCAGCAGATACAATCTCAGCAGCACAGGCTATTCAGAGGGACTTAGATAATATTCAGTTATGGGCTGAAACCTGGCAAATGAAATTTGTAAACTTTCTTATGTTCTTATGTTCTTATGTTCTTATTATTAGAATTAGGATGCCCGTAAGTCGGTAAAAACGATTTTACTTAGATATTCATGATCGATTTTTAAGAGCACGGTATTCACAGGTACACACTACAGATTGATTCTCCTCCTAGCATGTTGTAATTTCAGCCATGTTACAATCTTACAGAAAAGTATGCCTTTTTATCAGTACTCAAGAAATCAAGGAAAATCGGATGTTAAATAATTACAACAAATAACATAAACATAGAGAGCATTTGATCTCACTTCAATAATCTTTGATCCACAGTGTAATACACACATCCATTACTGTGGAAAGGGGTGTTAGACTGGTTGATTTTTTATAAATGTATGTAAACACACACAGTAATTAAGTTTTGTACTATTCCTTCACTGTCAATAAATAAAGAAACATATGCCACTGGGTTTCAGAGACACAGCAGGTGTCACTGTGGCAGCACAAGGGCCCTCTCATCAACACCATGCCATTGCAAACTTCCTTGGAGCTGCCACCTTGGGCCTCTCCACTACCAGAAAAATAATATTATTATTAGGTCCCATTTATATGTTATCCGAGCTTCTGTAGGACTCAATGTTTGTTCTGCTGTAGATCAGTGTTTTTAATGGGGGAAACACCAGCTCACTTTATCTCCAGGGCTCTGTTTGCCAGCAGCTTAATGAACTGTTATCAATCTCTGCGGCTCTTTACTTCTTTGAACATCGGAGCACTGTGTGGGTGTATGGTCATTGTGCAGTGCAGGAATGTCTGCGGAGGACAGATGTGGAAGTTACGTTGTTGTCCTTGAGGGACCCTGTTCAGGTCCTCGCTCTGCCATTGGTTGGCTGTGTTGTAACCACACCTCCTTATGTCCCATCTTTCAGGTGAGATAGAAAACTGGCATCCTATTGGAAATGAAGCATTGGCCGATGATGCTTCTGCTAAAGGACCTACTCATATTACTTTTATACCGTTGAGCCAGTGGACTAGAGGAAAATTTCTAGAATCTGAGACACACATTCACCAGAACCTGCATCTAGATGTAAAGATATAGGCGCAAGACACCAAGCTCTCACTCTTAGGATGACGACTGTGTGACAGGTCTGCCCTATCAAGGCACAGCTATCAGTGTCTGCCTTGGAGCATCAGAGGGACATCCCCCATGCCTGTTTGTTCATTTGCTTTCTTCTGTTAGTTTGTTTTGTATGTCTTTAGAACTCCTCCTAGTTCTTCTCCTTGATGCTTTATTCATTTGGTTGTTATCCACAGTGTAAACGTGCTGAATAAATGTCACATACGGTGACAGCTCATTTATTATACTTATCTTGTTTTTGATTTGTTTCTAATTTATTCACTGATTTATTCTAAATGTATTTCTTTTTGCACTTTATGTAACTTGTTTAAATACCTTAATCACATTTTACTATTGAGTTCTTCACTAATTACTTAATTGCTTTATTTTATTACTTTATGACTTTCACAAGTTTTGTTCACTCACAACGAGCTAATCCTGTCAGCCCTTTGGACCACCTGCACACTTATGACTGACTCTCTTCAGCTGCGCACCGACCCACATGGGGAGATAAAAACAGGGTCCCCCAGCTGAAAGGGAGACAAGATTGGAGTGACAGATACAGGGACAGGGACAGGGACAGCGACAGGTGGCAGGTTGCAGGTGGCAGGTGGCAGGTGGCTCTCCCTGGGCAGGAGAGGAGAGCAGGAGAGCTCACCAGCCGGCAGACAGACCGAGAGAGAGTGTACCAGCTGGCAGACGTAGGCGGAGAGCTCCAGCCCCCCGCCACACACAGCACTTGAGTAAGGAGGAAGAATTGAACTAGTCAAACACAGCACTTTCCATGAGGAGAAGTAGAGGTATAGCAGCACCAACCAAGGGAAGCAAGAGTGACTTGTAGCGTTATTTGTGATCATGATAGATTAGAGACGGGACCAAACTGATCAAACCTCCTGCCAGTGATCTTTTAGAGCTGAATGTGATTTATTTGTGATGTGTGTCTGTTTTGCAGACTTTCCAGTGATGCTCCTTCTGGACGCTATAAGGAAAATACTTATAGTTTTAGTTGGGGATATTAGTTTTTCTAGATAGTCTTAATAAAGTTATTTTTAAATAGGTTTTAGTGTAGTTATTTATTCATTATTGCATTCGCTTTCATAAGAATGTGTTGCCCATAAATGTCTTTTATTGTTTGTAATAAAACCTTGTTGCATTTATACCTGGTGTCCTGCTGGTGTGCCGAGATCCAAACATCCTGTGCGGGGGAGGGTGTAGATTGGAGTTCTGACTCAGGGTGAAAGTCAGAGTGGTGTAGTCTTTGATCAGGGTGTTCCTGTGCCAGCATGGCATTGGACACAAACACACCTGTTGACTAAACCAGAACCCATTACAGTAAGATGTCCCCCACCCCCCCATTACAGACCATGTCCCCCAGCACCCCCATTATGGTAACATGTATCCTCCGGCCCCCCCGTTACAGTAATGTGTCCCCCATTACCCGATACAGACCATGTCCCCCACCCCCCCTGATTACAGACTGTGTCCTCCACCCCCCCGTTACAGTAACATGTCTTCCACCCCCCCGTTATAGACCATGTCCTCCAGTGCCCTGTTACAGACAGTGTCCTAGATCCATTTTTGTTCACGTATGACATCTTTTGGATATTGTGGCATCGAGTGGGGTTGGACACGATGCTGGAGTTCGATGTATAGGCGGGGTCTAGGAAGCAGCAACACACAGGCAGGGATATGGTGAATGGAGGTGCTCATAACAAAAGGACATACAAACTAGTGATGTCAGACACAAAATACTGATTCTATTTCGAATCATTTGAAGCATAGCGTTTCAACACATTGCTCTGAAGTCTGAAGTCTGAAGTCACGTGAATAGGCTGACTGAGGCTTCAGTACGTCATACCGTTTTGAAACATTTCAAGTGATTTGCCATGTTTCGGCATAGAAGAAATTAAGTGCAAACGGATGATCTGGGATCAGAACATTTTGACCCAAAATTAACCAAAATTAATGGTACAAAATCCTATCTCTGATCCCCAATCTGTGTCAAATGTATACATTTCAAATGAAACAACATCAGATTAAATGTAACAGACCCAACACAATATAATGGCATCAGATCATTGTTTTTGTTGAATATTTAAAAAACAACAAAGCCACAGGCATTCTGTTCTTTGCGCAATGATGCACATGTTTCTCCTAGATATATGAAGCTAGTTTAACAGGAAGTTAATTACTAATAGGCCATTTCACATTTGCTTTGATTGAAAAAAAAAGATGCCTTGAGTGGAAGCAACTCGTTGATGTCTCCTCCTGGTTAGCAAGCTGTAAGCCCACTGCTGTATTATCTCATATTATTTGGTATTATCTCATTGTTCCTTTTATCTTGTATTATTTGGTAACATTATGTAATATCTCATATTATTCCATATTATTTGGTATTACTATTTTGTACTATTTTGTATTCTGTATTTGTATGCTGTATGGTGCATCCATTTTATGACAGTTGAGAAAGGCCAGTTGCACATCCTTTCAAAGCAACATCTAAAAAAAATAAAGAACCCCAAAGAAGTTTGTGTTTCTTGTGTGGTGCATTATTCCACAGGCTACACACTTTTGGTACGTGGGGTAGGGCTGAAAAGTTTCCAATTGGCTATGTAAGTTATAGATTAGATAATATGGAAGTGGTGAAGATACGTGAGCAGTGAATCCAGTCCTGTGGTCATCCTGTTGATGAGAGGTGATTAAAGTGAGCAGCTGTTTGTCAGTGTGAGACAGTTCCAGTGACCAATGCCTGGGTGCAGGCGATTGGTGGCATCGAGTGACAACAGCTGTACCTCTGAGGAAGAGTTGACCTTTTCCTGCTAGTGGTTCCTGTTCCGGTGGTTCCTGCTGCAAGACAACCTGCAGAGTCCATTATAAGAGACTGTCTCCAGCACACTATATCCTTGCCTTAGAAATCAAAACAAACCAATCAGAGAGAGAGCAAAAACATTAGGTGTAGCCAAATCAACTATTTGGTACATTCTTATCATCAGATCACACTGTGAGCTCAGGAACACCAAAAGGCCCGGACAACCACAGAAAACAACAACAAAAGAATAATTATTTCCCTGGTGAAGAAAAAACCCCTTCACAAGTTGGCCAGATCAAGAACAGCCTCCAGGAGGGAGGCATATATATCTGTTTCAAAGTCAACAATAAAGAGAAGACTTCACAGAGGGTTTACCACAAGATGTAAACAGGAAACAGGAAGACCAGATTAGAGTTTGTCAAAAAACATCTAAAGAACCCTGTACAGTTCTGGAACAACATACTATGGACAGATGAGACAAAGATCAACTTGTACCAGAATGATGGGAAGAGAAGAGTATGGAGAAGGGAAGGAACTGCTCATGATCCAAAGCATACCACCTCATCTGTGAAGCATGGTGGAGGTAGTGTTATGGCATGGTCATGTATGGCTGCACATTTAGTGATGATGTGACTGCTGACAAAAGCAGCAGGATGAATTCTGAAGTGTTTAAGGCTATATTATCTGCTCTGATTCAGCCAAAACGCATTGGACATTGCTTCACCCAATTTGGATGTAACTACCCTCAAATTAAAGATGCAAGTCTACACTTAAAGCACATCTTGATTGTTTCCTTTCAAATCTATTGTGGTGGCATACAGAGCCAAAATGTTTTATTTTGTATGGGATTCCTTTAAAAAATACCTTGTCCTGACTCTTGTAATTAAGGATCAGTTGTATTAATCACTAAGTTTTCAAGGTGGTGATTTATTTCTGCAGTCGGTAACCCAGCTAACACACAACATTGCCACAACATTGTGTGTTAGCAGGGAATGCAGCTATACTTAGATTACCGTTATGCTAGTAGTTACATATACAGTAGTTAGCGATAATGAGGGTTAACAAATATAATTAAAATATTGATCACATAAAAACAAGCCTCTGTTTAAAACATTTTAATAGTTCTGGCAATTGATCCTTTGTAGGACTTTCCGACCGTACATTAATAACTGCTGAAATTGAATCATCTTCCCAAGGTAAACACCCATATTCCTTCTTGTGAAGAGTTTCTATGGCATCTGTCGCATCGAGAGCTGCTGCCATTACTATAGTTACAATTTAAAAATACATTGCATCTGGCTAAGTAAAAGACATCACAGTGTGTGCCCCAGACCAACAATCCCTTCTGTCACTTAAAGACAACTAAACTAGGTGCAATAGAACAGAGGTGGGTTGCTCAGCTGTCCGTTTCTGACTTTGATAAAAGTAAAAAAGGGGAACACACATACTCTTCCTGGCTATACCAGAGCAGTTGGTTCCAGAGCAATGATCCTACCTGAAGAGATTTTAGAAAATTTGGAACAGAGAGAGTCACAGAGAAAGACTAGCTTTGTCTAAACCAGTCAAGCGCCTTCTGAAACAGTGGGGCTACGTACAACAGAGAGAAGGGTTACTTTACCGTGTTGTAGACGATCTGCATCATGGTCAGAGCTGGCAGTTGCTTGTACCTGCATGCATGAGAGATCAAGTGTTGGGGCACGTACAGGATAGTATGGGGCATCAAGAATAGAGCGTACCTTCAACTTGCTCAGACAGAGATGTTTTTGGGTAGTGTAGCATTATGTTGGGTGTATTTTGATAAGAGCATTTTAGCTCTGAGCTGAAGCACTAATCTAAAGAAGACCTCTCCCCACCAAAGTTATCAGATTTCCTTAAAGCGTGGGACTGGTTTACATCAAAGTGACAGTCATGGGAGAATGGCACCGAGAATAGGCCAAATAGTTTGGAATCCTGCTGTGAGATGTCTGGAGAAAGGGGCCTGTAGGTAATAAAAACTCTTTGAAATGGACGAGAGCCGAAATCCCGACAGAGCTACGAACCCGGGCCAACCGGCATTTCCAAAAGATGGCATGGATTGACATCAGTCATAAATCAAGCCCCCCTCCAATAGGACACTGGGGGCTGAAACCGAAATCCAATCTCAAAAACTCAAGAACCAATCACCTATTGATCTGACAGGCATATAAAGGACAGCGCACGGCCTCTCCTTCTCTCTCTCTCTCACCTGAACCAGTAACTCGCTGCCATAGCTCAACCTGTAGCTCTGTTGCCCGAACCGGAACCAGAAACCAACTAAGTCTTTGCCAGCAACAGAAGAGTTAAACTGGGAGAAGGAGATTGAGTCGTACGAAGAATTCTTTTAAAGGACTTTATCAAATAAAGAACTTTACAGACTGCGCTGCCCGCCTGTGCCCACCTGATCAGTGGAGTTTTACAGCTGGACAATTGACTAAGTCGACTGAATACAAAAGTGTCAGTCATTTAAATAGCTATTTGAGTCTTAAGATACTTGACCCTTGGAACCAAACAGGGCCCTGCTTTCCTCAAAGACTTTGACTTCAAGTAACTACGGTGGAAACCCTGCTTGCAAAGAAGATTTTGTGCACAACCTTGGAGCCTTCAAACCAGTTGAAAATCTGTTTGGAAAAGACTCTACATTCGCGAAACCCCAACTTCCAGGTGCATCGACTGAGTGGAAGTTCTTGGACAAAGCCGAACCGGACTGCCTTTGTTCCAAACCACACGGACCTCGTGCCGTGTGCTGTGATCTGAGCCCGAAGCCAGAGAGGCCTCTCTGCGACGAAGTTCAGATAAGTTTAACAGTTTGGAGTTCATGATTCATGACATTTGAGAAATCAATTAGAAATGTTAATCTGTGATTCATAACTCTAGAATGTGTAATATCATTTAGTTTTCTTAAATATAAATGTGTTGCATTAAACTGTTTTGTTGATAATTTTAGAAATAAAATCTGTCAACGCCGAGAAATAGCTTCTTATTCCTGTTTAACTGTTTAGTCTGAAATTGACACAAGTTAATAGACATTAGATTATTGGTGGCCCTGCCTATCCTTAATCATTGAATAATAATCAGTTAAGGGAAATTGTGGTAACAAGTAATGATAGGATCTTTCTCGGCACCTAAACGTAAATGAAACTGATATATATATAACGAGAAGTTACCTGACATAAATACTAACCTGCGTAGTTATTTAATGTCCGACTAACAATACTAATGAGAGACTCATCTTCGTCTTACTAACCGGTATTGTAGTCAATGTGTTTATAACCTTTCTCTCTGATCAGGGTAGATATTTTCACATGTTGTGTTGACCATCTGGCCAGCAGATGTGTACTGTGATGTGATGTGATGAATTTTCAAATTAAATGTTTTAGTTGTTTCAATCCCTCATAAGCCCCATTCATGTCATCACTAATAAAAACTATAAACAAAATATTTAATTAGCAATTTTTTTAACCTACCTACACACTTAAAATTGGTCCCTCTCCAAACATGTACCTAATTTAAGAAACACAACAAAGCAGCAAGCAAGCCAATATACGTAATCAAAGAATCCAACCCAAAGTTCAAGTCCAAAGTTTGTTACCAGTCAATTTCGGTCTTTCTCTCCTTACTCCACAAAGGTTTTCCTACTGCCTTCCCAACCAAAAAAGTCATGCGAGTAATCTCCCGGGGCTTCTGGTAGATGTAGTGCCGGCCAGGATGGCTTTTCCGTGCCCTCCCCAGCACTGTGCTACAGTATTTTGTAAGACGTTTTATCTGCCTTTTCTTTATTGAGCTTGTATTTCCATATTAAAGGCATTATGATGTAAAAACTGCTTAATTAGTCTTGTGGGCTATTTCCACTATAATTTCAAATGCAATAATACATATAGATATAATAACTAACATACTATCATGAACAACAGGATACTTGCAGATTAATATTCCTTACCTAAATGACTCCTAACCTAAATTATGCTATGACTACTTGGAATATAAACTATCACTGATATTCACCTGCATACAGCCATACAAATAATGCTTATTCCAAAATATATCATGCAGACAAAGTATATTCAGATTGTACATTATTATTATAATTATTATGATGATTATTGCAACTTCCTATCACTGGCCTATTTGTCCTGGACTCCTTGTATCTTTTGACAGAATCACACATTTCCAGATTTTATCCTGGTGGTTTTTGGACTAGATTTCCTACTGGTTTCATATCCTAATATGTGAGATGTGTCTTGACTCGCTGTGTCTTGCAGTGCTGGTGTATATCATTGGTGCATACTGTTGTGCTTGGGATTGGTTGCTATTCTATGTGGTTCATTCTTAAAGTGTGTGCTGAAGGAGAAGGTTTGAAAAGATTACATTTATTTTGGAAATGGGTCGTGAGTGTCTTGGGTATTTTCATCACAGCGGAAGACAGAAGTGGATTCTGCCTCATGCATAGAAATGAAAACAGGTCAGACACAAGGGGCAATTAAAAACTTGCTTTATTATGCTCTTGAATAAGTTTATTATTTGCAGTCACATGATCACATATATGATTTATATTTTTAGTACATTTTTCTTTTTTTTCTTTTTTTACATCATATACATATAAACACAGTGACAGGTTGTTGCTGTTTTCTCTTCTTCTGTATCCCATTATGGCAGGATGCTCCTCAACACAGTCCACCACGGCGCCAACATGTCCTCAAAGGAGAGAACAAGCCCAGAGACCTGGTGGTCGTTGGTGGGGGTGCTGTGAAGCGGCCGTGCTGCGCCGGGGGAATTCAGAGAGAGAGAGAGGGCCGGCTCAGACGGCCTGGGCCAGTCCCACCATGTTGTTGCTCCTGTCAAAGACGGAGTAGTACTCCCTGATGAAGACATCTCCCAGGATCCAGAGCTGACTGCCGCCATTGCCGAAGCCAGTGGAGCAGCCGCTGCTTCTCTGAAGGGCCAGAAAGGAAGAAAACTTTGTGAAACACTGTTGAAAGGGAACAGCTTCTCAGTCACATTGATGTAAATGTATTTCTTTGTTATTTGGTGCCCATCCTTCATACCTCCCCCTAAATGTTGCCCCTGCTCCTGGTCTTTCTAACATAAACCACTTTGGCTGTTAACCTTTAATCTGCCTCCTTAATCCAGCACTGGAGACATGCGTAAGGTGGCATCTTTTGCTTTGTTTTTGTTTGTTTAATTTGTCTTTTTGGAGGAATCAACACGTTTATGTGCACAAGCACAAACTCTGTGTCCTGTGCCTGGATTGTGCTGCTTTAACAAACTTTTGGAACAAACAAGGCCCCATTTTATAACTTGATATTATGTTCAGACCCCATGAACCACTCACCTGGAATACGTAGGCAGAGGAGGGCAGGGGGAAGTCAATCCCGTTGATGGTGAAAACCACACTGGGCATGTTTCCAATATTGTTGCAGTTCACCTGGGCCTGGGAGAAGAAAGACACAGCAGCATTGAAATGAGCATCAGCACTGAGATCAGCTTTGAAATGCTGAGCATAACTGCAACTGAACCTGTTACCGCATTGTTAACTGGAAAGTTTTGAAATGCAGACCCCATCTTAAGGAATACAAATATCGTGTTGTTTTTGTTTGTTTTTAGGGCGGATAAACTCGGGTGGACTTACACCTCCAGGTAACAATACCAGCTACATTTGAATGTCTTTAAATGTCCTGTGTGTGTTTTTATGGTGAATGAACTTGTGTACTCACTCCTCCCACCCAAGCGTTGATGTTGCTGATGTCACTATTTGGCCCAACAACCAGAGAGGTACCGCTGTCCACGATAGCCTGGCAGCCGCCAGAGCAGGCCACAAGGTTCCCATTGATGGTGACCCTGGGAAACAGAGCAAACAGACACAGAGAGACACAGAGTTGAGGAATTGCATCAAACCCTGTAGGCAGCTTCAATCTGAGAGTTCTCAGAGTGTTCCACCCAGGCAGGGGCTGCACTTACTTGTCCATGGAAATCTGCCAGTAGGTCTCGGAGGACAGGGGGATCCAGTTGATCTGGCCGCTGTAGTAAGAGGGGTCGATACCGCCGAGGGTCAGGACGCTGCCGGCCTGGCCATTACTAGAGAGAGAGAGAGAGAGAGAGAGAGAGAATCAAATCCTCAGCAATCTGTATTCTAACTCCACAAGATTTACAGATTCTACTCCCTTATTCTAGATTATTGGATGACAACAGCTGTCCTGGTTGGTAGTTCCTCTTGCATCACTGGAACTGATTCAAGTACTGGCACATTATAGGACCCGGTCTGGCTTTGGTACCTTCTGCACGTGAATGACATTACAGTATTGCAAAATAAGCACTGAAATGTCCCTTTGACAATAACTGTTTCTACTGGAGTCCACATCAGCAAGCTGATCGGGAGACCTTCGGCAATCACCAGTGTGCCCTATGGTAGGATTTTAACTGACCCGCTCAGGTAGATGGAGAAGAGGTCCTGGGAGACCAGGCCCTGGTTCATCATGTTGTCGAAGACAGGGGTAGCCCCAGAGGAAGCGATGGAGGGGAAGGCCAGACCCAGGATGCCGTCAGCCTCCATGTAATACATGAAATTGGCCTCACTCTCACTCAGACCAAAAATCTGGTTGGTGTCCACGATGCCAGCAACCTTGTGGAGGAAAGAGTTTGAGTCAATAGCCACCAAAGTTAGGTCTTTATAACAAAGGAGATAGAAGAGCAGTGTCTGTAGGTACAGTAGGGTCAACAACACAGAAACCTTTGTCTCACACATGATCACGCCCCCTCTGTGTCATTGTGCCAACTGTTTATAAAGTCTTGAAATTGCCATTGAAATCACTGAGTGCTGTGAGGAAAAACATCAGTTCACACACTGACTCACAGTGACGGTGTCGTATGCCAGAATGCCAGTCATGCTGCCAGTGCCGTACTGGATGGAGAGGGTCTGGGAAGTGGAACGGTAGGTGGAGGACTGGCTAGGGTTGAATCTCTGGTGGTTGCCTAGAAACAAAAGTATTTAACTGTCAAAGACTCAGTGACAGCTGACCCGCTGGGCTGGACTCAATGAGCTTTCTGCTGCACTGAGAAATAGAAACCTGCAGTGAAAAATCATTAAAAAAATACTAAAAAAGAACTCTGCATTCTTCAGTCACAGAAGTGTCTTTTGGCATCGATAAATGCCTCTGCTTTTCACACAGCCAAAAGACACCAATGGGAGATATCCTCCAGTCCATGCAAGTGCTGGGGGGAATGTGCACTCACCACAGGCAGCACTGTTACAGTAGATGGAGGGCACCCACAGGTTGGAGGAGCCAGTGTCGAAGACGACCTTGAAGGACTGTGGGGGGGTTCCGATGGAGATGACTCCAAAGTATGCCAGCTGTGTTGAGAAGAACCATCCGGGGAAATGTGTGATTAGTCTGTATCAGTGTGGTCAACTCTACCAATTTGTACCAAATTTCACTTCATGGTCCTTTGATTACGTACAGATACAAACAAAATGGCCAAACAGCCATTAGACATTTGCTTGTCAAATAGAATCACCATTACTTCTTAAAATATATATGTTTAAGGCAAATTACAACACTATATATATTGAAAACACTTTATCACAAGAAACAGTTTTAGATTCACAAATTGATTCTGAATTGTCAATGGATACTTTCAATGCATTGTAAGAAAATCGCCAAGGGGGGAAAGTCTTTCTTACGTCAGCATCATTGGTCATGGGCTCATTGGTCACAGCGGCAATCATGGGATCGAACTTGATGGTGGGGTTGTAGGGGTATTTCTTACTGTACTCCTCCCACAGGCCCTGCTCCTCCAGATTCTCCCTGGCAGTCTTGCCCCTTATCAGAGGAATCCTAAGAGCCAGAGAACTCAACAATTAGACACAGCAACGAGAATCTCTGTTCCGAGTCTTTGAGCCCAGACAACGTGTACACAGAAGGGCTACCCTGTGCACGGCCTGTCACAGGCAGGGGGGGACAGGTAGGGTTGGAAGCAGAGATCAGCCAGGTGAACCATTCATTTATGGCCCCATGCTGGCAAGAAGCTGCCTCATTTACACAGTTCCATTCACACAAGGTGAGATTTTATTATTTATACATGAGCACAACCATCTAACCTACTTAACATAAGCTCCTAGACATTAGTTACTCTGGAGAAGATGAAATTAAGCTAAAGTGCCTCTACTTTGGTGAAGTTCATGATGGCAGCCAACTGGGTTGACAATTTGCCGGTGGAATGTGTGCTTGCCTGTGGCATTGTTCAATCCTTTAAACATAAAATCCCCCACACTGCAAATCAAGAACCGAAGAGGCATGTTTTTATAAAGATTTGCCAACACCAGTCCTCACTGCACAAGACTCAGAGAATTAAAATGTTGCACCTGAAGAGTTATAAAGCCCAATGGTCTGATGCATAATGCACAGTTGAAAGTAATCTTAAAAAAATACAAATGTATACAACTCAAGAACTTACTTGTGAAGGCACTCGGAGAGAGCCACCATGGCACACAGGACAATAACCCACTTCATCGCTGCTCTGTTGCTCACAGTCGTCTGGACGGAAGATGAGAATACCTGGCTGTGGGGAGGAGGGCCCCTTTATACAGGTGGACCACAATGGGGCTCCTCAGTCCTTTATCATGGTGATAAGAAAACCCAACAAGCCTTCAGACAAGAAGGCGATAAGCAACAGATTGAGATGGGTGCCCTTCCACAGGCCGTCAATGTGAAAAGCGCACAAAAATAATGTTGCGGACAAACAGTGCTTCTCACCTGAGCCCCAGTGCTACGTAACATTTAGTAACGTCCCCAAAGACATTAAGATGAGCACGATAAGGGAAGGGTCTGAGCGCTAAAGTGCTGCGATTTTTACTAAACATGTCTAAATGACTAAAGTAGTATTTTACATCCATTAACAAGACATTCAATTCAGCTACTAACAGTAGCTGATATCCTGTAATATTCCTTTTGTAAATGTTTTTTTATAATATTTCACACAAGAACACTGTGATTACTATGACATTATTATTATTATTATTATTATTATTATTATTATTATTATTATTATTATTATTATTATTATAAAATTGCAGATGCCCTAACACAAAATTATTTCAAATAAACTATGTTTCACAGTTTGTGAATTTCATATACACTATATAATGTTTTACTGGCTATTTTGAATGAAAAATGTTTTACATGTTTTCCAAAAATGAACAACAAATTGACCTAGCAGATTAATCAATCTAAATATGCAATTTCATATGAAGAACTAAATGTACTGTTTGAAAAGTGGAACTGTTCTAAAAGAATATAGAAAAATGTGTAAAATAAAGGCTTATTTTTCATTTTTCCATTACACATTCATACATTCAGTTTTGTTTTTTCTCTTCAATTAAACCACTGATAGTGAAACATATAATAGCTACCCAACATTAATCTTTATTTCAGGTAATGACTTTCAAATCAAGATCAGTTCAGTATTCCGGATTATTGGGTTATCTTTGTCAAACATATGTAATGGCAGGGAATGTAGATTTAAGATGATAACATGAACCAGTCGTTCAGTCAATCATATTTCCAATCAGGTGCGCCAGAAACAGAGCCCTCCTGGGGCTTACCTGACAAAAACAGAAAAATTACTAAAAACTCAGCTCTCTTGGTCAGAATCCAATCCAATTGCAGTCGCAGAGTGAAAGTCTGGAAACAGACTGTGGAACAGGAGTTTAGCAGGCAGAACAAAGAGGGCTAGGCAAAAGGTATAGTCGGGGTCAAAGAAGGAAGGTCTATCGATCGGGCAAACCAGGCAAACTAGGAAGATCTGGAGATGTAGGACAAAGAGAAGGTTGAAACACAGGAAAACGGAGTACAGTAGGAAAGACTGCTCAGAAGTGCTGCGGTGAGGTCAAACAAGACTTCGCATCCTGTGAACAGAACAAAGGAGTATATATAAGGATTGATGAGTGCAGGAAACAGGAGAGAGGTGGGAAGGGTAAACAGGTGAATCAGGGGTGATGATTGAATGGCACACCATATGCATGGCAATTTGCTAAGAAACTTCACTTTATATCCTTATTAAAACTCAGTAAATACAGGTGCAATTAATGAGAGTTAAGCTCTCTGTGTATCTGTGGTGTACTGGGGATTACAGCTGGGACGGGGATTCAGGTGCAGACACAGGATCCTTGAGAGGAGACTCTAGGTAACAAGAGGCAGGCTTAGGTCAAAACAAGAGTAGGCAGGATACATCAATGACTAAAGCTTGGTAATGCAGCTAAATGGCAGACAATACTTCACAAGGAGGGAATGGAACGAAGGGCTATATATACTGTGGTGGGTAAACTAGGGCAATAAGGAACAAGTGGAGATAATTAATCAATTAAGACAGTGAATGATAAGGAGAGGAGATCTGGACATGGCTTCTGAAGGGCAAGGGAGACATCTGGTGACAGAACTCGGAAGTGTTCATGAGATGAATGTCAAAAGTGATTTGTCACAAAAGCTGACATTATTGCATTCTGTATTAACAAGTAGGTCTTGTTTGGGATATGAAATTAGCCTACAGGACCTACACTTGTAGCTCTATGCAATGCATCTCCAGTGTACTTCCCTGTAAATGTTTACAGTCAATAGTGTCATCATATGTATTCATTTTTTTATATTTTTTTCATTAAATGCATCACATTCAAAATAATCATAATTCCACTAGCCGCCTGATTTCCTGGATTGCACTTGAACATAACAGAGAGCAGCGAACACCCGACCAATGGCAGCGCTGTGTGAGCATGTGGGTTGGTGCATAAAAGTTCAGAGGTTGAAGGTTAGAGGTCGGTAGAGCATGATCATGTATTTGCAATAGCGTTTGACATTTGCATTTACATTTGTTCCCGTAAATGGCGTAAGAGCTAAGACATGCAATTCCTATTGGCAAAGTGTACAATGAAAATGATTTGTTTTGTATGTAATGGATGCAAATTGTGGCACCTATGGCTGAAATATTATGATATTTTACAAAAATATTTGTATTATTAATTTCAGTTTTTCCAAATTTTATTTTATTTTTTTCATTTTGAGTTGGAATCAAAATCACATCCATAAGAGTCAGAGAAACACAAACACATTTTTGAATGCTTAATAGTTTATTTCATGCAAAAGGGATCCAAAATGAATACTTAATGGCCAGCAGGGTTTTCACAGCACTAGTTTGGAACCACAACACACCCTCACTGCCTCTCTCTCTCTCTCTGGCTCTGGTTCTGATACATACAGATACATTTCTGCACACAGCGCACATTTATTTTACAGGGGATTTTTATGGGAACCCAAGTGTTTTCATGAAGGATGAGAAAATGATTGGGATTCTGGGACAGCTGTTCTCTGACCCCAGAAGAAGGGCACTTTAAATAGCCTTGGCCAGACCCACTCTGTTGTTTGTCCTGTCGTAGATGGAGTACCACTCCCTGAGGAAGACATCACCCAGGATCCACAGCTGGTCGTTGCCCATACCGAAGCCAGTGTTGCAGCCAGAGCTCCTCTGTAGAGGAAACAAAGCACACAGGATTGAGAGGGTGTCCAGCCAGCTTCATCAGTCCACCACCACCCTTCCACCCACCCCCAACTGCTGATTAAGAATATAAGCATAATTTCAGCATAATATCAAATACAAAATAATTTCTGTGCAACCCTGTCCAATGACTATGAATAAGCCTCTCCCTCTTAGTTGGACTCAGTTGCATTTGAATTAATTGGCCGATGGGTATTGCCATATTCGTGCATTTGGTGAAGCATGGAGGTTACTTTATTTAAATCAGTTGCAAAATTGGTGTTTTGTAAGTCAGATTTTTAAATGTTTCCATACCTGGAATACATAGGCAGATGGAGGGAGAGCAAATTTGTATCCATTGAGTGTGAAGGTAACATCAGGCATGCTCCCAAGACTATTGCAGTTCACATTACTCTGAATCAATCGGACACAAAACATTGAAGAGATTGTGGATCACGCAGACATTTCATATTTAATCTCACCCATCATTGTCTGAACAGCCACTTTTCTAAGATAAATAATGATCATAGTCAGTACAAGCCATGAAAAACATATAGGAGGGAATTAAATGTACACATCCTGTATTGTAATATTCAATCCACTGATAATGGGTTTTTTCATGTATAATATCAAATGGTGTATTTACCTTACATTTGTGGACTCTATTTCAATCCAAAAAGTGTTGGCCACTAAAAACATAATATGTTCTGGAGAGCTTTTTATCACCTTGCCCTGAGTGCCTCCCAGCAGATTGTGAATGTGTGTGATTTCGGTGCTGGGTCCAACAACCAGGGAAGTGCCAGTGTCCACAATTGCCCGGCAACCGCTTGCACACGCTACCACCTGGCCATTAATGGAGACCCTGTCGTGTAAGCGAGAATAATTCAGTGCTTAGTAATTACAGTGCGAACACAAGCGGCCTGCCTCACTAAGACCAACACTGGGGACGTGAATGCATACTTCTTTCGTTTGTTCTGAACCATGATGTGAATAGCAGCAGCTTATTCCAAGCAAACGGAAGGTATGAAGAGAAGAGAAATTTTAAAATGCTAACTTACGACCACATGGTGACTTCCCAGTAGGTCTGTGATGCAACTGGTACCCAGTAGATCTCGCCATTGAAGTAAGATGAATCAAACCCACCGAAGGTCAAGACACTACCAGTGTGGCTATTTGAGCTGAAGGATGAAACAGGTCACAGCTGTATTTAAAATATGCCACAGTTGGATTTCACAGACATATTGCCTCAGATGTTCTTGTGTGCTTCAGAATGAAGGGAATCATTTTCCACCAGCTCTGTGCCTTTTCCTTGATAGGTGTGCAACTGCATTTAAATTTCACCGAAAGGGAGAAAAATGGAACCACCCAGTAAGAGCTGTGCAGAGCAAGAGATGTAAGAACATAAGAACATAAGAAAGTTTACAAACGAGAGGAGGCCATTTGACCCATCGTGCTCGTTTGGTGTCCATTAATTTCTAAGTGATCCAAGGATCCTATCCAGTCTATTTTTAAATGTTCCAAAACTTTCAGCTTCTACCACAATGCTGGAGAGTTTGTTCAGATTGTGACTACTCTCTGTGTAAAGAAACGTCTCCTGTTTTCCGTTTTGAATGCCTTGAAGCCCAATTTCCATTTGTGTCCCCTGGTGTGTGTGTCCCTGCTGATCTGGAAAAGCTCGTCTGGTTTGATGTGGTCGATGTAAGATGACTTCGGCTGATGTACCGGCTGAGGTAGAAGGAGAAGACGTCCTGAGACACCAGGTCTTGGGCCATCATGTTGTCAAAGACAGGGGTGGCACCGGATGCAGAGATGCTGGGATAGGACAGGCCCAGGATCCCATCGAACTTAGAGTAGTACAGGAAGAGACCGGGCTCTGTCTTGCTCAGACCAAAGATCTGATTGGTGCCAATGTTACCTGCCACCTTGGGAGGAAAAACACCATTGCATCTCACATAGAAGCTTTCAAACAAAAATCCAGAGAAGATGCATTCCTTGTTCATTTGGAAAGTTTCTTTTTCTTTTCTAACTTTATATATTGAACCAGAGCCTTTTCACTCACAGTGACGTTGTCGTATCCCAGAATGCCAGTCATGCTGCCACTGCCATACTGGATGGACACGGTGCGAGAGGTGGAGCGAAAGGTGGAAGACAGACTGGGGGTGAATTTATTGTGATTGGCTGGAAAGAAACACCAAAACCTTCACATCAGTCTGTGATCAGAACTCTGGATTCTAATAATGATCAAATCTGGAGAAACCTGTTACTTCTCTCCTCAGTTGGTATCCCATATCATCTTTACAATTTAGTTCATGAAATTTACTCCATAATAATACTGTTAAATAAATATCGATAGAGATAATAAAATATACTTCTGAGGATGCTTATGGTGAAAGAAGATGGCAGTAAAAACATATGATGAATAACTTACAGCAGGCATAGCTCTTGCAGTAGACGGAGGGCACCCACAGGTTGGCGGACCCTGTGTCAAAGACCACCGTGAACGACTGCGGGGGGGTTCCGATGGAGATGATTCCATAGTAGGACACCTGTGTGATGAAGAGAAGTTTAAGAAATGTTATGTGAATAAGATGGCATAAGGTTTAGGCTTCCTGCAGCCTTTCAGCGCTCAAAGCCAATGAGAGAGGATCTTACATCCATGTAGTTGACGAGGGGCTCGTTGGTCTGGGTGGCGAAGTTGGGATTAAACTTGCCACTGGGGTTGTAGGGGTTGTTCTTCAGGAATTCCTCCAGCATTCCCTTCTCCTGCAGAATCTCCCTAACAGATTTCCCCTTCATCAGGGGAATCCTGCGAGAGAAGAGGGAGGTGGGGATTAACATTTTTATCTGTGCACATTACCTCAGTACTCAGGTCCCTGCACTGGCTACCAACGAATTTCCAGATGCCTTTTTTAAAACTCATCATAAGTCAACATGTCAATGACCTACAAAGCCATCTGTTTGACCTCTTACATAAGTTATTTATTCTATACTCTAAACTGTAGACTGGTGCCAATCTTCATCAGGCAGATTCCTGTTATTTCTGCTTTGGCAAGGAAGACACTAAGAAAATCAAACAAGATAAAAAACTGTTTTCTACTTATCCAAGGCACAACTTAATCTGACCCTGATTTACCTTTTTTAAATCCTTTTTTTATGGTATAAAATAAATACCTGACAGAGGTCCGAACATGTTTTGTTTTGTTTCTAAAGTGCATCCAGTTCCCCACTTGTCCTGCTTAAGCAAGAATACGCTCTGTGTCTGTATGGTCCAGTACTTACTTATGCAGGCACTCGGAAAGAGCGACCAATGCCAAGACAACCACAGCGCATTTCATCTTGTCCGTCCCGTGTGATGTGCCAGTCCAGGACTGTGCTTTATATAGCACATGGAGGGAAATCCATCGCTCCATCTATCCTCTATCACTCCGATAAAGAGACGTCAACTGAAACACAGAAGGGATTAAGATAAATCTTGCGACACCTGAAAGTATTTGCTTGTTTTTGCAAATGCCAACTCGATACAACAGTGCCTTCAAGCTTTGATATGGAAATCTCCTGTCAGAGGGTATCCCTGTAGCACGCAGACAAACATAGAGGAAAAATAAGTGCAGAGAAGCTTGACACACACGGTGCTCAATCTTCAATCAGATAATTATGAAGCTGCTTTAGAAAAAATACACAGTGCAAAACCTTCAGGCAGTGGCTGCATGGCGAACCCCAAACTAAGTTATCCATCAATCTGGAACTGGATTCTAGAAATAAACTACCTCTATTTGTCTGCATGCAAAACAAGAAATTGATGATTTCTGTATTTTTCTACAGAACAGTCATTGATACATCTTTTTTCTAAACGAATGCCATGTGCTATTGGCATTTACAATATGTATGTACAAGATGGGTGTTGTCTGGGCTACTGTCCTTCTGTTTGTCTGTCTGAAGTATCGAATTATAAGGGTAACAATCTCAAGGACAAAGTGCATTTCAGAAGTCAGATCATAGGGGTGTGGAAGAAAGTCAGCCTTGGAGAGGACCAGTGAATCAAGGAGATTCCAGAGTTGCTCTGACTCCATGCTAAAAGTCAAAGGCTTTTATACACACACAAGTCAAAGATCTGGTTATAATAACAAGTCATTACTATGTTATCTTAAAAGCTAGCCAAGCAGAAGATATATAATTATAGGTAACAGTTCATAGGTCAATACCTGGATTAGGGAGCAAACGCTTAAATCACACTGTTTGGCATCATCTCCAAGATGCACATTGAAGATGTAAATATTATATTTCTATAACTAAATTTAATATTTCTAGATACATTTCACATTCCTAGCGTTTTAAAGCTGACTTTGTTTCTCTGTTACTCTTTGGACCTGGTTAAAAGCTGACACAGCCTCCCTCAAACAGTATAGATTCTTTCTCTCATTTCAAATATAGATATCTTATCTCTAAGGCTCTGTATTCTGTTGTTTCACTACATCTTGTTGTTTAACAAAACTTGCTGTGTTGGCATCCTTGACCAAGAGGTTATTCATTCATAAAGTCTATGTAGTAAGTAATTTAAATGTCTCTTGTTAATTAGTTACAATTTGCTTAGTAAGCTTGTTTACACCAATCAAGGAAAGAACTGTCTTCTCTGCCTTGAACACAACCCATAAAATACCAAATGTAACTTAGAATTGTTGGAGGAGCTCCCCTGCAGCTGCCGGAATAAAGAATCAACCTTCTACCACACACCGAGTCTCTTGCTATTTTCTGCAACTCTTCACACATCATAAATATAAACAGGCCACACTACCTTCTGGCCTGACCCTTGGCTTGACCTTATCTTTCTTATGTATACACAGAGACAGAGGAATTCACTTCCACACTCCACCATTTTGTATTGCAAAGGACAATCATTCATATGTACAGAGGTGTTCCATTATGATTGGTTGAGAGGAACAGTATTGAGGTAAGAATAATTGGCCTATGAATCTATTAAACTTGTTAGGCACACTGGTTGAAAACAAAGTACAGAAAAAGGTATTTTACTATATGTAATGAATCATACAGTAGCTGATATCTGCACAGTGTGCAAGGTCTCCTGACATTTTTTGTAATATTCTTAAGTATGATTTATCCATCCATCTTCAAAACCACTTATCCTGGCAAGGGTTGCAGAGAAACCAGAGCCAATCCCAGCAGGGATAGGGTACAGGGCAGGACACCAGTCCATCACTGGGCAATGTAGATAGACCACTTAACATGCATGCATTTTGATGGTGGGAGGAAACCAGAGTGCCCAGAGAAAACCCACACATACACGGGAACAATGTGCAAACTCTACACAGGCACCCCCAGCTGGGACTCACACCCAGGACCCTAGAGCTCTGAGGCAGCATCACTAACCACTGCGCCACTGTGCCACCTGGCATGATTTATCACGAGCACAAATTATTTCGGTATAGTACTCAGTATGTATTATTTATATTGATACATATGTCACTCCACTATTTTAGCTAATTAATTAATTAATTTAATCATGGGAAAATAAGCCTTTTCATTGATCTCAATAATGATTTCCAGGTACTTCAGGAAAACAAATTTTCAAGAAATGTATTCAGTCAATGATTTCAATAATTAGCCTGCGTGGGCACTAAGACTGTCCGCCTGTGCGGCTCATTTGTCTTTATTGTGTCAGCTTCCTCCTATTGAAGACCAATCTACACCGGTACAGGTTCAGAAGAACTGTTCCCAAAGCCAGACTGAACTGATCAATAGTTCATTTCTTACCTACACAGTGTATTTAGGGATTGTGTGTTATTTCTGGGGATTTCAAAACTCTTCATTGTGGAACTTATAGCTACTAAATGACCACATTTTTAATTTCCTGGAGCACCTGGTTATCTATTTATCCATATTTAGGAAACCTTCACTGAACGATTGTGGTTTCCTCGGATTCCTATTTCTCTATTTTGCTCTAATTCAATTTCCAACGTTACTTTAATTTCTCTATTTGTCAGACCTATTTAAATAGCTTTATTTATGTATTTTAATAGCATTCTGTATACAGTTAAATGCTTACTTTCTTGTAAGTCTGTTATTACAACATAGTGAACTGTAGCATTTTTAGCTATAATTCTGTAACTATTTGTTATTTATAACTCTCTTAGTTGTATTCTGGACTATGCAATAAATGAAAAATACACACAAAATACAGACATTTACTTTGCACAAACTGTAAACTTACAAACATACAAAGAGACACATACTAATTTATATCCAAAGTAAATTCAGATACCAGTTTTGGTTGGTAGGTTTCATTGACATGCAGTGTCTCAAACTACCCTTATTTATCATTACTTATTTATTCATTTTCCTTCACTATCTTGAGGGCTTTCACTAATACTGAAGACTGTTATTTATTTATTTAATTATCTTTTGGGGCATTCCGCTTTTTTTCTGAATGTTTTAAGATAGCTAGTTTTGGTTTCTCGTTTCTTAATTTACATTCATCATTCCACATCATATACACTTTCCAATTGACTTTTCCTGGCTTTGTATCCCTATTTTGCAATACTTTTTTTAGGTGCTTCAGTCTGTCTGAATCAAAAGTTCTGACTTCTGGAAACCTTAACTTTCTGTCACCTGCTGTCCACTAAGCCACTTGTGTACATCCACCACCGCTTCATCTCCATAATTATCATACATCTACCTTACCTGTGTACCCGTTTTACTGGAGCTGTTCCCACCCATTATCTATGTATCATTTTGTACACAACAACCGAGGCATGCAAGCCCTCATAAAAAATTATAATAAATATATAAAATTATATATAATAACAACAGAGAAACGACAGGGGGAAGGAAAATAATAAAATATACAAAAATAATAATAAATCCTATATAGGAATAATAACGAACATTTTTTCAATATGTTTGCATTTATATAACTTGTATATAACTTAATTACTTTATTTTACCATACTATTCATGTTTCAGCATAACAGTCATGCTTGGGGAAACAAAACAGGAAAACAATTCCTGCCTCAAGTACTTTATATAAGGCAAGCAACAACATTTATTTAAAATATCACCTGATCGTCAGAGGGCCAGGTGAGTAGACAAGCGCCGCAGCAGGGAATTTAAAAGGCTCCCTCACCTTATTATTTTGCTGGCGCTGCAGTCCTCTCCGTCAGGGTTCGCGATCTTGTCCAGTGATGCCAGGTAATGTGGAAGAAAGTCAGCCTTCAATGAGGTTGGAGCATTCGTTGCAATGCCTTTATTACACGCAGCGTGGAGAGGACCAGTGAATCAAGGAGATTCCAGAGTTGCTCTGACTCCATGCTAAAAGTCAAAGGCTTTTATACACACACAAGTCAAAGATCTGGTTATAATTAACAAGTCATTACCATGTTATCTTAAAAGTTAGCAAAGCAGAAGATATATCATTATAGGTAACAGTTCATAGGTCAATACCTGGATTAGGGAGCAAACGCTTAAATCACACTGTTTGACATCATCTCCAAGATGCACATCATAAATATAAACAGGTCAAACTACCTTCTGGCCTGACCCTTGGTTGACCTTATCTTTCTTACACGTAGTACACGTAGTAAGCCTTGTGAGAGAGGAATTTCCTTCCACTCTCCCCCATTGTGTCCTGTGAAGGACAATCATTCATATGTACAGAGTCTCCATTAGACCCTGGAGCTGCAAACCTTAACTATTGAGGTATGGCCTCATCCCATATGGAGCTCATGGTATAGAGATGTTCCATTATGATTGGTTGAGAGGAACAGTATTGAGGTAAGAATAATTGGCCCATGAGTCTGTTAAACTTGTTAGGCAGATTGGTTGAAAACCAAGTACAGAAGAAGGTATTTTACTATATGTAATGCATCATACAGTAGCTGATATCTGATACTGGTCTCCAGTATATGGACAATTTGTTTTTTTTACCTTTATTCTTCTATCTCTTTCTCCCTGCCCTCTATTTCATTGCCAGGTCTCCCCCTGCCTTCCTTCTCCCCTTCTCTCTCCCTCTTTTTCTGTGCCTCTCTCACTCCTCCTGACTGAACCATTAATCAAAACAAGGCTTCTATCAATATACATATTTTCAATGTCCAAAATAAATACAATATTGATAGTATAAAAACATTCACTGTATATAAATAAGTTTAAATAGCGAGAACCCCATGAACATGGCAGGCAGTCTTTTATTAACTTACATTGTATTCCCTTACATTGTTAAACAGAATACAGTAGTGACAGGTCACTTAGTTAAAACAAAGACCTGCTCCTGAGAAACCGCCTCCCGGTTCAGTAAGTATACCATCACAAAACATTTATAATTTTATTCACACAGGTGAATACTTTAAAATGAAATATCAAATATGAGGTAGATAGTCTTAATACACATTCCCCAACACCATCATTTTCAGCTTCAATAAAGTCTCTGAATATGTGTACATTCAATGTGTACAGTTACTAGTACAGAGCTTATTTTGTGGACATACATTTATAAATCCCCAATACAACACACCCGCTAAAGTGCACATTCCCCAGTACATATTTAATCATTTATTTAAACTTTAAAAAGTCTGTGATCGCCTTCCACTTGTGCAGCTGCCATTATAAATGCATATCGCATTCTGAATACGAGAGGATTGTATTTAATTTCAATGTACCCAATTTCTTTGGCAATACCTGTGTGTAAACATCTCATGCCAATAAAGCTTGTTTTGAATTTGCATTTGAATTTGAAAGGATAGATAATGGCACGGAGACCGGAAACGCTTCTCCTTCATAGGGTCTGTAATGTAATGCAGTCTACTATAAGTGTGTCAGACTGACACTGTGACTGTTCCTCTATTCACCAACAGAGGTCGCCTGTACACCAGGTTCTATCTCCAATCCTTCTCAGGATCTTTGCTTTCGACTCATTACTGAATTATTGCCCATTATGTTATTATATTATTATCTCACACCTGTCCAATTACCTCTCCCCTTCCTTTAGTATTTAGACACCTCTGTTTGTAACATTCTTTGTGAAGTTTTGTCTTGCCTTCATTGGAACATCTCTGAGCCTTTTGTTTCCAGTTTAGATTCCTAGTTATTGACCACTGCTTTCCCTACCTCGACCTAGCCTTTTGGATAATCTTCTCTAGTATTGTTTGCTTGACCTCTTGCTCGTTCACCTACCTTGCTTCACGGATATCCTTTGATACAGTGTTAGACGGCCCCAGACAGCTAAACTAGGTGCAATAGAATGGAGATGGGTTGCTCAGCTGTCCATTTCTGATTTTGATAAAAGTAAAAAAAAGGGAACACACATACTCTTCCTGGCTATACCAGAGCAGTTGGTTTCAGAGCAAGGATCCTACCTGAAGAGATTTTAGAAAATTTGGAACAGAGATAAGCCAAGTCACAGAGAAAGACTAGCTTTGTCTAAACCAGTCAAGCACCTTCTGAAACAGTGGGGCTACGTACAACAGAGAGAAGGGTTACTTTACTGTGTTGTAGATGATCTGCATCATGGTCAGAGCTGGCAGTTGCTTGTACCTGCATGCATGAGAGGTCAAGGGATCAAAGGAATTCAGTGTATTGTCAACCTGCTCGGGTTTTGGGTAGGCATTTCTAAAGCTGTAGAAAACTGTGTTAAGAAGTGCCTGAGATGCATACTTACCAAAATGCCCAAGATCCATGCTCCTGTTAAAGCATTCTAATGGTACGTGCACACTGCCCGCTCACTCAACTCACAAATCACTCAATTTCTGGCGAACTGTCACTGAGCCCTCCCTTGCGTCACACTGTCCACTCGGGGCAGGGCGTGTCTTCCTAATTTATGCCAGCGACAACCAGGAAGTTGAGCGTTTCATTTTATGTCAACACTAAAATGGTAGCAAACCTAAACGCTCAAATGGGGTACATTCCCCCAAAAAATAAACATTTAGGAGAGAATTGTTTGTCTATTAATAGTGGGATCTTGTCAAACAAGTGTTACCTATTCTACAATGGACTGCAAACAGGTGTTAGCTGCTGTTCTGCATTTACGGAGAAATCTCTTGGAAACTAAAATGCTATCACATAATAAAATGGTTTAGCAGCTCCACTCATTAATTTCAAGTAGGGATGTACTGTTCATGGTTATAGTTTCCACTACTACCTGAAAATATAGGGGAAACATCAGTCTCTGCAATTATTAATAAATATGTATTATTTGTGTAATAATTATTGTGTATTTATTATTTGACTCCACTACTAAAAATGTATTACATATCAACACGATGCCAAGTCAATGATTTGTCAATGTTCAAATAGCAATTTACTTCGTTTTACGTTCTGCATGTATCACTCACCCATGATCCCAACGATCTCTGAAACATTCTTAAATGCATCAACTTTTAGAATGATATCTCTGTATCATAAATAATGGGGAAACCGGACACCGCAATAATACGTTTCTCGTCCATGTTTTAAGATAGCGAGTAGAAAAGAGAAGGGACTTCAAGATGCAGAGAACATCTATCCTGCCTTTGGTAGTTGCCGAACTCCATCACTGCCCGCTCGCTGGAATTTAGAAATAAAGTTGACCATTTGGAGATTTTATCTCAGAGCGTAGCTCCGCCCACTGTCGCAGGGATTGGCTGGCTCTCATTGGAAATGAATGGGAGCATGCCGCTTTGTAGCGTTAGCGAGCGGGCAGTGTGCATGTAGGGTTAGCCACCAGGCCGCTTGAGGCGGTAACGGTAGTTAGAGCCAGTGTCAGACGGTCGCAGGGTGGCCGTGGCATAGGAGGAATAGTCAAATGCGCTGTCCATCCATAGGGGCCCGAATTAGTGAAGTTTTTTTTGTTTTGTTTTTACTTTTACTATTTTTTACTAATAATATTTTAATACTATTAATTTGCAAATATTACAAAAATGCGAAAGTCCCCACAACAGCATAACTACATAGCTTATTAGGCCATATTTTCTGTGTTTCCCACAGCGTCACCCCAGCCTGGCTCATCCCCCCCCCACCCCCCCATAGTTAGACTTACCTGATTGTGAGGGATGGGTGGTTGAAAGTCAGCTTCAGACTTCATAACATATTTAAGAATAAACAAACCACACCATTTATGTTGTTATAACACTTACAATCCACACACAACTGCTGGGTGTGAAAAAGGGATGTAATAATAATATTAATAATAATAATTTAATATTAATTTCACAGTAAGAAACCCCACCAGATACCCAAGGAACGAATTTTAAGAACATATTTGTATAACTGTATCCTGTATTGCAAGCTGGTTTGGGAATTATATTTCATAGTTCCACTCATCAAATTCAAATTCTAAATTTGAAAAGAGCTTTCTTGGCATGACATGGTTACACTTGTTTTACCAGAGCAATTACATGGTGTTCCAGTGCAAATACAGATTAGTGCAGTGGGTATAATACAATATTATTTATGATATGAACTACACTCACCTAAAGGATTATTAGGAACATCATACTAATACTGTGTTTGAACCCCTTTCGCCTTCAGAACTGCCTTAATTCTACGTGGCATTGATTCAACAAGGTGCTGAAAGCATTCTTTAGAAATGTTGGCCCATATTGATAGGATAGCATCTTGCAGTTGATGGATATTTGTGGGATGCACATCCAGGTCACGAAGCTCCCATTCCACCACATCCCAAAGATGCTCTATTGGGTTGAGATCTGGTGACTGTGGGGGCCAGTTTAGTACAGTGAACTCATTGTCATGTTCAAGAAACCAATTTGAAATGATTCGACCTTTGTGACATGGTGCATTATCCTGCTGGAAGTAGCCATCAGAGGATGGGTACATGGTGGTCATAAAGGGATGGACATGGTCAGAAACAATGCTCAGGTAGGCCGTGGCATTTAAACGATGCCCAATTGGCACTAAGGGGCCTAAAGTGTGCCAAGAAAACATCCCCCACACCATTACACCACCACCACCAGCCTGCACAGTGGTAACAAGGCATGATGGATCCATGTTCTCATTCTGTTTACGCCAAATTCTGACTCTACCATCTGAATGTCTCAACAGAAATCGAGACTCATCAGACCAGGCAACATTTTTCCAGTCTTCAACTGTCCAATTTTGGTGAGCTTGTGCAAATTGTAGCCTCTTTTTCCTATTTGTAGTGGAGATGAGTGGTACCCGGTGGGGTCTTCTGCTGTTGTAGCCCATCCGCCTCAAGGTTGTACGTGTTGTGGCTTCACAAATGCTTTGCTGCATACCTCGGTTGTAACGAGTGGTTATTTCAGTCAAAGTTGCTCTTCTATCAGCTTGAATCAGTCGGCCCATTCTCCTCTGACCTCTAGCATCAACAAGGCATTTTCGCCCACAGGACTGCCGCATACTGGATGTTTTTCCCTTTTCACACCATTCTTTGTAAACCCTAGAAATGGTTGTGCGTGAAAATCCCAGTAACTGAGCAGATTGTGAAATACTCAGACCGGCCCGTCTGGCACCAACAACCATGCCACGCTCAAAATTGCTTAAATCACCTTTCTTTCCCATTCAGACATTCAGTTTGGAGTTCAGGAGATTGTCTTGACCAGGACCACACCCCTAAATGCATTGAAGCAACTGCCATGTGATTGGTTGGTTAGATAATTGCATTAATGAGAAATTGAACAGGTGTTCCTAATAATCCTTTAGGTGTGTGTATATTATTATAGTACATTAAATAACTATACTCCGTGACTGTTGATTCATCATAAAGGTAAGGATGTTTTTATTATCTACATTGTATTAGTTATTATTTACATTTTATACCATAACTGAATTGCGTTTACTATTTCTCCTCCATAAAGAGATTGACAGGCTAGCCTAAAGGCAATTAGTGCATTAACCCAAATAAACAGACAAGTTCAATTACATTGCAAATTAGTTAACTGGTATTAATTTAATAAATATATTTTAATGTGCCATGGTCTGTGAGTTGCAATATTTTCCATGTTATCTTTAGTCGTTTGTTGTACTGTTTTCATTGTGCTATATAGATATTGTTTTCTATCAATACTTGATTGTGGGTGGGTTTTTAGTGGAGTTGGCGGGATTTATGTTGTGATTGGGCTGTATACTGTCAACGAAATCTGTCAACGCTTATGGGCGAGTAGTGACACTGAACGCGAAACATGATAAATTAGCATCAGTAGCCTACTTTTTGTTTCTAAAATAAAGAAAATCTCAAAGACATGAAGCTATGCAGTTTCTGTGTGAGTCTCACAATGATCGGTGGTGGAATTGGCTGCGATGCTAGGGGCACCAGTTAAAATCTTGCCTAGGGCACCAAATTGGTCAGGGCCGGCCTTGGATGTTTGTGAAAATGACAGGTCAGAGATGTGTTCACTAAATTCACACAGGCATATCACACCATAGATCAGAAAGCTGACACAAGAGCAAAGGTTTTACTGAGAGAGTGGTTCATGAAGTATGAGGTCCCAGAAAGATAGCACTCTGATCAGGGTAGAAATTTTCACATGTGGTTTTGCGGTGCACCATCTGGCCACCAGATGTCACTGTGTTGTGATGTTTTGAACGTTTTGAATTGTTTCAGTTGTTTCAATCCCTCAAAAGCCCAATTCATGCCATCACTAATAAAAACTATAAACACAATAGTTAATTAGTTCATTGTTTAACCTCCAAACATGTACCTAATTAAAGAAACAACAAAACAGCAAACGAGCCAATATACATAATCCAAGAATCCAACCCAAAGTTCAAGTCCAAAGTTTGTTATCAGTCAATTTCTGTCTTTCTCTCCTCACTCCACCCAGGCTTTCCCACTGCCTTCCCAAACAAAAATGACTGTTGGCTTCCTATTTAAATGCAGGAACCCAGCCAAACAGGGAAGCTCAATCAGTCAGGTGCATCTGGTAGATGTAGTGCCAAAGTTTTCACATCAGAGAATGCTTCACATTGTCAGAAAGTTTAGAGTCCCAGCTTTCATGCAATACCAAACACTTGGCAAACAACACAACAGTGAAGAGTACACATGCGATTAAAGAGAAGCTCACAGATTTGGTGCCCTTTTAAGTGTACCGGACGGGTTTGTCAGCTTAAGGGGTTCAATTTTGTTAAACAGAACAATTCGATTATTTATTTTTTATCTCCAATTGTTTATTTGTTCTGTGCTTTAACACAAAAAGTGATTTTCCAGAGCACAGCCGCCATGTTTAAAATGCCAGCAGAGACGCGAGCAATGAGGAGAGTTTTGATTAAAAATGAGCGAAATCAGCAGCGAACAGTGGTCTGTCAGAGAGACACTACAGTAACAATATGTCTCACCAGGTCAATAACTAGTTAGCTGTTGTCAAATGGCAGCAATGAGAGACGACTGAGCGCAGCTTCCGTGACAGGAAATACGTATTACAATGATATTATGATGATGAGAGTTAATGCGATACAGATTGAACAGAAATGTTGTTTGTTAATGAACTGGTCATTATCTGGTCCGGTGTGACGCCGAATCCAGCGCCGCTACGAGTCATGTGTCCCGGGTTGGTTTGCGCATGATTAATAATTTATGAATAAATTAATTTTCTTAGCACAGGGCAAATTACACAAACCATACATATTGTACAGTAAGAGAAGATCAAATACACAGTAAGATCTGTTACAGTGATGCGCTTTGTGCTCACATGATTATTTTTATTATTATTATTATTATTATTATTATTATTATTATTATTATTATTATTATTATTATTATTATTATTATTGTGTATCTGTTAGCAGACGCTCTTATCCAGGGCGACTTTCAACACATAAGCGCATCGCTGCATGTCTGACAACAGGGACAATGCAACACTGATTTGGGACCATCATCACAGACATCAATAAGCACAATTTCCCATCAAACCATTAACATCACCTGAGATCATCCGACAGTTTATTGATCTGCCACGACTGTGCCACAAATACCCCAATACAGCCGCATCCATAATCAATAGGCTAGCCTATAGTCATTGTTTTTTAAATAAGAATAAAATTAAAAATACGCCACAAAATGAATGAAAATGTGAACTGTGTGCGCGGTGACGAATGCATGTTAACTCTAACTTGTATTTTTTTCAGTACAGTAAAAGTGTCTGAAATAGCAAATCGTTGTAAATCCCTTAATGCATCAATACAAATAAATACAAATAAAAGGCTGAGTTATCTTAGCATATTCGTATAGTTGTATTTTCGTTTCTGCTACATGTGTGATCTCGCATTTTGTTGTGTTGTTTTTTACAGTGTATCTGTGCTGTGTAGACGCTGAATGAGTTTGATTGTGATGTTAAATAGGGTTTATAGCCACAGTCGCCTCGGTGCTGATTATTATTGCTGTGTTTCTCTTCTACTCCGCGTTTGGGAATGCCCACATCCAGTGACGTCAGCGTTCGGTTCCAAAACTGGTGGAAAAGCGGGCCGGTTTACAAAAACATCAGCTGGATCCCAGGCCGAGCAGCGGCTCCGGCTCCAGCACCGGCTCTTTGTCGGTGGAAAAGCGCTAAGAGTGTTCCACCCAGGCAGGGGCTGCACTTACTTGTCCATGGAAATCTGTCAGTAGGACTCGGAGAACAGGGGGATCCAGTTGATCTGGCCGCTGTAGTAAGAGGGGTCGATATCGCCGAGGGTCAGGACGCTGCCGGCCTGGCCATTACTAGAGAGAGAGAGAGAGAGAGAGAATCAAATCCTCAGCGATCTGTATTCTAACTCCACAAGATTTACAGATTCTACTCCCTTATTCTAGATTATTGGATGACAACAGCTGTCCTGGTTGGTGGTTCCTTTTGCGTCACTGGAACTGATTCAAGTACTGGCACATTATAGGACCCGGTCTGGCTTTGGTACCTTCTGCACGTGAATGACATTACAGCATTGCAAAATAAACACTGTCTCCATTTACCTTGTAGAGTAGTCCAGCTATCCAAACCATCTTCACATTTCAAGGCCAGCATGGTTACTGGTGTACTGTAACTGCACATCACAAAGTACACACACTGCCCGTGTACAGCTGAAGTCTAATGTCCCTTTGAGAATAACTATTTTCTACTGGAGTAGAGTCCACATCAGCAAGCTGATCGGGAGACCTTCGGCAATCAGCAGTGTGCCTTGTGGTAGGATTTTAACTGACCCGCTCAGGTAGATGGAGAAGAGGTCTTGAGAGACCAGGCCCTGGTTCATCATGTTGTCGAAGACGGGGGTAGCCCCAGAGGAAGCGATGGAGGGGAAGGCCAGACCCAGGATGCCATCAGCCTCCATGTAGTACATGAAACTAGCCTCACTCTCACTCAGACAGAAAATCTGGTTGGTGTCCACAATGCCGGCAACCTTGTGGAGGAAAGAGTTTGAGTCAATAGCCACCAAAGTTAGGTCTTTATGAAGAAGGAGATAGAAGAGCAGTATCTGTAGGTACAGTAGGGTCAACAACACAGAAACTTTTGTCTCACACATGATCACGCCCCCTCTGTGTCATTGTGCCAACTGTTTATAAAGTCTTGAAATTGCCATTGGAATCACTGAGTGCTGTGAGGAAAAACATCAGTTCACACACTGACTCACAGTGACGGTGTCGTATGCCAGAATGCCAGTCATGCTGCCAGTGCCGTACTGGATGGAGAGGGTCTGGGAAGTGGAACGGTAGGTGGAGGACTGGCTAGGGTTGAATCTCTGGTGGTTGCCTAGAAACAAAAGTATTTAACTGTCAAAGACTCAGTGACAGCTGACCCGCTGCGCTGGACTCAATGAGCTTTCTGCTGCACTGAGAAATAGAAACCTGCAGTGAAAGATCATTAAAAAAATACTAAAAAGAACTCTGCATTCTTCAGTCACAGAAGTGTCTTTTGGCATCGATAAATGCCTCTGCTTTTCACACAGCCAAAAGACACCAATGGGAGATATCCTCCAGTCCATGCAAGTGCTGGGGGGAATGTGCACTCACCGCAGGCAGCACTGTTACAGTAGACGGAGGGCACCCACAGGTTGGAGGAGCCAGTGTCGAAGAAGACCTTGAAGGACTGTGGGGGGGTTCCGATGGAGATGACTCCAAAGTATGCCAGCTGTGTTGAGAAGTACCATCCGGGGAAATGTGTGAGTAGTCTGTATCAATGTGGTCAACTCTACCAATTTATACCAAATTCCACTTCATGGTCCTTTGATTATCAGGGGAATCCTAAGAGCCAGAGAACTCAACAATTAGACACAGCAACGAGAATCTCTGTTCCGAGTCTTTGAGCCCAGACAACGTGTACACAGAAGGGCTACCCTGTGCACGGCCTGTCACAGGCAGGGGGGGACAGGTAGGGTTGGAAGCAGAGATCAGCCAGGTGAACCATTCATTTATGGCCCCATGCTGGCAAGAAGCTGCCTCATTTACACAGTTCCATTCACACAAGTTTAGATTTTATTAGTTATACATGAGCACAACCATCTAACCTACTTAACATAAACCCCTAGACATTAGTTACTCTGGAGATGATGAAATTAAGCAAAAGTGCCTCTAGTTTGGTGAAGTTCATGATGGCAGCCAACTGGGTTGATAAGTTGCCACTAATGCATTAAGTAACCAACTCAAAATTGCTATACACATTTTGAAATAATAAACAGGTCAACACAATTTAAGTTACTCTTTTATTAAGTAATCATAAAACATTAACATTAACACATGGAACAAAGTTATTGCATGAAATTGTCAAACCGCTATGCAAACTATCCCCTCATTCCCAAACGTGCATCATGCCAATTTAGTGAGTCAAACCCGCTATTTTGAGGTAATACAATTTCTAGTTAAGCTACCAGAAAACTTTTAGAATGTAGGTCTATGCACAACTGACGCAACGAGACTAACTTTGAGCTCAAACAAATCTAGGCTAAATACAACTATTCATTTAGAGAGCAGACCAAATTGGCACAAATCACATTCAATTTTCAAATGCATGACATACATTAACTGCTAAAACACTAAATATATTTGATGCAGAAAATTACATAACAATAGTAAAATATTTTGCAAAATAAACAGAAGTCACCAGATTAGCGAGCCTAAAGAAAAAATCCATATAACGGCGATCAGTGCAGTCAACGTTAGCCGATAAGGTTCAGAAAATATCAGCATGCCACAGTGCGTTCCACCTCAAATTTCTTTCACGGAGCAATCCCACGGCGAATTTCAGAGAGATATGCCGACTTTTTTGCAACAACTTGTAAATATACAGTGCATCCGGAAAGTATTCACAGCGCTTCACTTTTTCCACATTTTGTTATGTTACAGCCTTATTCCAAAATGGATTAAATTAATTATTCTACAAACAATACCCCATAATGACAACGTGAAAGAAGTCTGTTTGAAATCTTTGCAAATTTATTAAAAATTTTAAAAAACAAGAAAAGCACATGTACATCAGTATTCACAGCGTTTGCTCAATACTTTGTTGAAGCACCTTTGGCACCAATTACAGCCTCAAGTCTTTTGGAGTATGATGCTACAAGCTTGGCGCACCTATTTTTGGGCAGTTTCTCCTGGTTTGAGAGTCTTCAGGTGCCTTTTGGTAAACTCCAGGCGGGCTGTCATGTGCCTTTTACTGAGGAGTTGCTTCCGTCTGGCCACTCTACCATACAGGCCTGATTGGTGGAGTGCTGCAGAGATGGTTGTTCTTCTGAAAGGTTCTCCTCTCTCCACAGAGACACGCTTGAGCTTTGTCAGAGTGACCATCGGGTTCTTGGTCACCTCCCTGACTAAGGCCCTTCTCCCCCGATCGCTCAGTTTGGCCAGGCGGCCAGCTCATGGAAGAGTCCTGGTGGTTCCAAACTTCTTCCATTTACTGATGATGTAGGCCACTGTGCTCATTGGGACCTTCAATGCTGCAGAAATGTTTCTGTACCCTTCCCCAGATCTGCGCCTCGATACAGTCCTGTCTTGGCGGTCTACAGACAATGCCTTGGACTTCATGGCTTGGTTTGTGCTCTGACATGCACTGTTAACTGTGGGACCTTATATAGACAGGTGTGTGCCTTTCCAAATCATGTCCAATAAACTGAATTTACCACAGGTGGACTCCAATCAATTTGTAGAAACATCTCAAAGATGATCAGTGGAAACAGGATGCACCTGAGCTCAATTTTGAGTGTCATGGCAAAGGCTGTGAATACTTATGTACATGTGCTTTTTTTGTGTTTTACTTTTAATACATTTGCAAAGATTTCAAACAAACTTCTTTCACGTTGTCATTATGGGGTATTGTTTATGGAATTTTGAGGAAAATAATGAATTTAATCAATTTTGGAATAAGGCTGTAATATAACAAAATGTGAAAAAAGTGAAGCGCTGTGAATACTTTCCGGATGCTCTGTAACTAATTTGTACCTGCAAACCTTTCTCTGCATACTTTTCTGAGGCAAGCAGAGCAAAAATGGCAGAATTCGCGGGCTTGGTGGAGATGGAGCACATACGCACGTGCGTGATGTCAGACAGAAAAATTAATTGAAGTGATTGAGCACTGTAAACTTAAAGTGGCAAATCAGTACACATCAAAGAAAATTTGAGGCGAATTAACTTTTTTAATTTTTTGAGTGATTACAACCCATTTATTTTATCAAACTTAAATCACTTCAGTTTTCAATCATGTTCATTTCAATCACTTCAGTGCACTGATAGTGAAACATATAATAGCTACCCAACATTAATCTTTATTTCAGGTAATGACTTTCAAATCAAGATCAGTTCAGTATTCCGGGTTATTGGGTTATCTTTGTCAAACATATGTAATGGCAGGGAATCTAGATTTAAGATGATAACATGAACCAGTCATTCAGTCAGTCATATTTCCAATCAGGTGCACCAGAAACAGAGCCCTCCTGGGGCTTACCTGATAAAAACAGAAAAATTACTTAAAACTCAGCTCTCTTGGTCAGAATTCAATCCAATTGCAGTCGCAGAGTGAAAGTCTGGAAACAGACTGTGGAACAGGAGTTTAGCAGGCAGAACAAAGAGGACTAGGCAAAAGGTATAGTCGGGGTCAAAGAAGGAAGGTCTATCGATCGGGCAAACCAGGCAAACTAGGAAGATCTGGAGATGTAGGACAAAGAGAAGGTTGAAACACAGGAAAACAGAGTACAGTAGGAAAGTCTGCTCAGTAATGCTGCGGTGAGGTCAAACAAGACTTTGCATCCTGTGAACAGAACAAAGGAGTATATATACAAGGATTGATGAGTACAGGAAACAGGAGAGAGGTGGGAAGGGTAAACAGGGGAATCAGGGGTGATGACTGAATGGCACACCATGTGCAATTTGCTAAGAAACTTCTCTTTATATTCTCATTAAAACTTAGTAAATACAGGTGCAATTAATGAGAGTTAAGCTCTCTGTGTATCTGTGGTGTACTGGGGATTACAGCTGGGATGGGGATTCAGGTGCAGACACAGGATCCTTGAAAGGAGACTCTAGGTAACAAGAGGCAGGCTTAGGTCAAAACAAGAGTAGACAAGATACAACAATGACTAAGGCTTGGTAATGCAGCTAAATGGCAGACAATACATCACAAGGAGGGAATGCAACAAAGGGCTATAAAGGGCTAAGGAACAAGTGGAGATAATTAATCAATGAATGATAAGGAGCGGAGATCTGGACATGGCTTCTGAAGGGCAAGGGAGACATCTGGTGACAGAACTCGGAAGTGTTCATGAGATGAATGTCAAAAGTGATTTGTCACAAAAGCTGACATTATTGCGTTCTGTATTAACAAGTACGTCTTGTTCGGGAAATACAATTAGCCTACAGGACCTACACTTGTAGCTCTATACAGTGCATCTCCAGTGTACTTCCCTGTAAAGTGTTTACAGTCAATAGTGTCATCATATGTATTAATTTTTTATATTTTTTTTCATTAAATGCATCACATTCAAAATAATCATAATTCCACAAGCCACCTGATTTCCGGGATTGCACTTGAACAGAACAGAGAGCAGGGAACAGAGACCGCTGACCAATGGCAGCGCTTCAAGTCCTGTGTGAGCGTGTGGGTTGGTGCACAAAAGTTCAGAGGTCAAAGGTTAGAGGTCAGTAGAGCATAATCATGTATTTGCAATAGCGTTTGACATTTGCATTTACATGTCGTCCCGTAAATGGCGTAAGAGCTAAGACATATTTTCAAAGAGACAATTGCATTATCATTTGAATAAAGTCCACCATAAAGTGGGAGAAGTCTTTGAAAATGCAATTGCTATTGGCAAAATGTACAAAGAAAATTATTATTTACAGGGGAATTTTGTGGGAATCCAAGTGTTTTCATGAAGGATGAGAAAGTGATTGAAAGTGATTCTGGAACAGCTGTTCTCTGACCCCAGAAGAAGGGCACTTTAAATAGCCTTGGCCAGACCCACTCTGTTGTTTGTCCTGTCGTAGATGGAGTACCACTCCCTGAGGAAGACATCACCCAGGATCCACAGCTGGTCGTTGCCCATACCGAAGCCAATGTTGCAGCCAGAGCTCCTCTGTAGAGGAAACAAAGCACACAGGATTGAGAGGGTGTCCAGCCAGCTTCATCAGTCCACCATCACCCTTCCACCCACCCCCAATGCTGATTAAGAATATAAGCATAATTTCAGCATCAAATCAAATAAAAAATCATTTCTGTGCAACCCTGTCCAATGACTATGAATGAGTCTCTTCTCTCTTAATTGGACTCTGTTGCATATGAATTAATCGGCCGATGGGTATTGCCATATTCATGCATTTGGTGAAGCATGGAGGTTACTTTATTTAAATCAGTTGCAAAATTGGTGTTTTGTAAGTCAGATTTTTAAATGTTTCTGTACCTGGAATACATAGGCAGATGGAGGGAGAGCAAAGTTGTATCCATTGAGTGTGAAGGTAACATCAGGCATGCTCCCAAGACTATTGCAGTTCACATTACTCTGAATCAATCGGACACAAAACATTGAAGAGATTGTGGATCACGCAGACATTTCATATTTAATCTCACCCATCATTGTCTGAACAGCCACTTTTCTAAGATAAATAATGATCATAGTCAGTACAAGCCATGAAAAACATATAGGAGGGAATTAAATGTACACATCCTGTATTGTAATATTCAATCCACTGATAATGGGTTTACTCATGTATAACATCAAATGGTGCATTTACCTTACATTTGTGGACTCTATTTCAATCCAAAAAGTGTTGGCCGCTAAAAACATAATATGTTCTGGAGAGCTTTTTATCACCTTGCCCTGAGTGCCTCCCAGCAGATTGTGAATGTGTGTGATTTCGGTGCTGGGTCCAACAACCAGGGAAGTGCCAGTATCCACAATTGCCCGGCAACCGCTTGCACACGCCACCACCTGGCCATTGATGGAGACCCTGTCGTGTAAGCGAGAATAATTCCGTGCTTAGTAATTACAGTGCGAACACAAGTGGCCTGCCTCACTAAGACCAACACTGGGGACGTGAATGCATACTTCTTTCGTTTGTTCTGAACCATGATGTGAATAGCAGCAGCTTATTCCAACCAAACGGAAGGTATGAAGAGAAGAGAAATTTTAAAATGCTAACTTACGACCACATGGTGACTTCCCAGTAGGTCTGTGATGCAATTGGTACCCAGTAGATCTCGCCAGTGAAGTAAGATGAATCAAACCCACCGAAGGTCAAGACACTACCAGTGTGGCTATTTGAGCTGAAGGATGAAGAACAGAAAACAGGTCACAGTTGTATTTAAAATATGCCACAGTTGGATTTCACAGACATATTGCCTCAGATGTTCTTGTGTGCTTCAGAATGAAGGGAATCATTTTCCACCAGCTCTGTGCCTTTTCCTTGATAGGTGTGCAACTGCATTTAAATTTCACCGAAAGGGAGAAAAATGGAACCACCCAGTAAGAGCTGTGCAGAGCAAGAGATGTAAGAACATAAGAACATAAGAAAGTTTACAAACGAGAGGAGGCCATTTGACCCATCATGCTCGTTTGGTGTCCATTAATTTCTAAGTGATCCAAGGATCCTATCCAATTTATTTTTAAATGTTCCAAAACTTTCAGCTTCTACCACAATGCTGGAGAGTTTGTTTAGATTGTGACTACTCTCTGTGTAAAGAAGTGTCTCCTGTTTTCTGTCTTGAATGCCTTGAAGCCAAATTTCCATTTGTGTCCCCTGGTGTGTGTGTCCCTGCTGATCTGGAAAAGCTCGTCTGGTTTGATGTGGTCGATGTAAGATGACTTCGGCTGATGTACCGGCTGAGGTAGAAGGAGAAGACGTCCTGAGACACCAGGTCTTGGGCCATCATGTTGTCAAAGACAGGGGTGGCACCGGATGCAGAGATGCTGGGATAGGACAGGCCCAGGATCCCATCGAACTTAGAGTAGTACAGGAAGAGACCGGGCTCTGTCTTGCTCAGACCAAAGATCTGATTGGTGCCAATGTTACCTGCCACCTTGGGAGGAAAAACACCATTGCATCTCACATAGAAGCTTTCAAACAAAAATCCAGAGAAGATGCATTCCTTGTTCATTTGGAAAGTTTATTTTTCTTTTCTAACTTTATATATTGAACCAGAGCCTTTTCACTCACAGTGACGTTGTCGTATCCCAGAATGCCAGTCATGCTTCCACTGCCATACTGGATGGACACGGTGCGAGAGGTGGAGCGAAAGGTGGAAGACAGACTGGGTGTGAATTTATTGTGATTGGCTGGAAAGAAACACCAAAACCTTCACATCAGTCTGTGATCAGAACTCTGGATTCTAATAATGATCAAATCTGGAGAAACCTGTTACTTCTCTCCTCAGTTGGTATCCCATATCATCTTTACAATTTAGTTCATGAACTTTACTCCATAATAATACTGTTAAATAAATATTGATAGAGGTAATAAAATATACTTCTGAGGATGCTTATGGTGAAAGAAGATGGCAGTAAAAACATATGATGAATAACTTACAGCAGGCATAGCTCTTGCAGTAGACGGAGGGCACCCACAGGTTGGCAGACCCTGTGTCAAAGACCACCTTGAACGACTGCGGGGGGGTTCCGATGGAGATGATTCCATAGTAGGACACCTGTGTGATGAAGAGAAGTTTAAGAAATGTTATGTGAATAAGATGGCATAAGGTTTAGGCTTCCTGCAGCCTTTCAGCGCTCAAAGCCAATGAGAGAGGATCTTACATCCATGTAGTTGATGAGGGGCTCGTTGGTCTGGGTGGCGAAGTTGGGATTAAACTTGCCACTGGGGTTGTAGGGGTTGTTCATCAGGAATTCCTCCAGCATTCCCTTCTCCTGCAGAATCTCCCTAACAGATTTCCCCTTCATCAGGGGAATCCTGCGAGAGAAGAGGGAGGTGGGGATTAACATTTTTATCTGTGCACATTACCTCAGTACTCAGGTCCCTGCACTGGCTACCAACGAATTTCCAGATGCCTTTTTTAAAACTCATCATAAGTCAACATGTCAATGACCTACAAAGCCATCTGTTTGACCTCTTACAGAAGTTAATTATTCTATACTCTAAACTGTAGACTGGTGCCAATCTTCATCAGGCAGATTCCTGTTATTTCTGCATGGCAAGGAAGACACTAAGAAAATCAAACAAGATAAAAAACAGTTTACTACATATCCAAGGCACAACTTAATCTGACCCTGATTCGTTTTTTTTTAATGGTATAAAATAAATACCTGACAGAGGTCCGAACATGTTTTGTTTTGTTTCTAAAGTGCATCCATTTCCCCACTTGTCCTGCTTAAGCAAGAATACGCTCTGTGTCTGTATGGTCCAGTACTTACTTATGCAGGCACTCGGAAAGAGCGACCAATGCCAAGACAACCACAGCGCATTTCATCTTGTCCGTCCCGTGTGATGTGCCAGTCCAGGACTGTGCTTTATATAGCACATGGAGGGAAATCCATCGCTCCATCTATCCTCTATCACTCCGATAAAGAGACATCAACTGAAATACAGAAGGTATTTAGATAAATCTTGCGACACCTGAAAGTACTCGCTTGTTTTTGCAAATGCCATCTCGATACAACAGTGCCTTCAAGCTTTGATATGGAAATCTCCTGTCAGAGGGTATCCCTGTGGCACGCAGACAAACATAGAGGAAAAATAAGTGCCGAGAAACTTGACACACATGGTGCTCAATCTTCAATCAGATAATTATGAAGCTGCTTTAGAAATAATACACAGCGCAAAACTTCAGGCAGTGGCTGCATGGCGAACCCCAAACTAAGTTATCCATCAATCTGGAACTGGATTCTAGAAATAAACTACCTCTATTTGTCTGCATGCAAAACAAGAAATTGATGATTTCTGTATTTTTCTACAGTACAGTCACTGATACATTTTCTTTCTAAACGAATGCCATGTGCTATTGGCATTTACAATTTGTATGTTCAAGATGGGTGTTGTCTGGGCTCCACGCAGCGTGGAGAGGACCAGTGAATCAAGGAGATTCCAGAGTTGCTCTGACTCCATGCTAAAAGTCAAAGGCTTTTATACACACACAAGTCAAAGATCTGGTTATAATTAACAAGTCATTACTATGTTATCTTAAAAGCTAGCAAAGCAGAAGATATATCATTATAGGTAACAGTTCATAGGTCAATACCTGGATTAGGGAGCAAACACTTAAATCACACTGTTTGGCATCGTCTCCAAGATTCACATCATAAACAGGTCAAACTACCTTCTGGTCTTCTGAGAGAGGAATTTCCTTCCACTCTCCCCATTTGTGTCCTGTGAAGGACAATCATTCATATGTACAGAGTCTCCATTAGACTCTGGATCTGCAAACCTTAACTATTGAGGTAAGGCCTCATCCCGTATGGAGCTCATGGTACAGAGGTGTTCCATTATGATTGGTTGAGAGGAACAGTATTGAGGTAAGAATAATTGGCCCATGAGTCTGTTAAACTTGTTAGGCAGATTGGTTGAAAAACAAGTACAGAAGATGGTATTTTACTATATGTGATGAATCATACAGTCACTGACATCTGCACAGTGTGCAAGGTCTCCAATCCCAGCATGGATAGGGCACAAGGCAGGAATACACCCAGCACAGGACACCAGTGCATCACTGGGCAATGTAGATAGACCAATTAACCTAACCTGCATGTCCTTTGGGAGGAAACCAGAGTGCCCGGAAAAAACCCACACGTACACAGGCACCCCCAGGACCCTAGAGCTCTGAGGCAGCAGCACTAACCACTGTGCCACTGTGCCACCTGGTATGATTCATCACGAGCACAAATGATTTCGATATAGTACTCAGTTGTCGTCAGCAGCATCATATTTCCTGCGCTTACTCAATCAATTTTACTTAATCAATGTAAATACTCAGTTTTTGTGTGGAGCTTGTCAAACTTTCAAAGCAAAGTGCTCATCTCTGTCCTTTTTCACATCTAATTTACAAATATCTGAGATCTTTTTAATATTATAGGAGTCATTATAACAGTTCCTTAGCCAATATAGTTAATAATTATTAGGTTAATGATGGCAGGTATTAATCAATTATTTGTATTTAAGTTTGTTGTAAACAAGCTCACATAACCATACATTTGCAATTATTTTCACAATATCATTAGGAACAATTCTCAAAATAATTTGGAATAGTTTTTTTTATGCAGTTTTCATTTAGTATGTGCCTTATTCATCTATATCAACATCAATGTTAATAACATTATTAATGCAACCAGTGTATATTACCATTTATGACACTCTTCTTCTATTTGTAGTTTTGAACCCTTACACATAGTCACAGTCTCTTCCTTCTCTTTCTCTGTCCTCTCAGGCCGCTTGTCTGGCAGGTGAAATATATTCAGGTTTTTATCAATATGTATTATTTATATGTATGCATATGTCACTCCACTATTTTAGCTAATGAATTAATTTATTTAATCATGGGAAAATAAGCCTTTTCATTGATCTCAATAATGATTTCCAGGTACTTCAGGAAAACAAATTTTCAAGAAATGTATTCAGTCAATGATTTCAATAATTAGCCTGCGTGGGCACTAAGACTGTCCGCCTGTGCGGCTCATTTGTCTTTATTGTGTCAGCTTCCTCCTATTGAAGACCAATCTACACCGGTACAGGTTCAGAAGAACTGTTCCCAAAGCCAGACTGAACTGATCAATAGTTCATTTCTTACCTACACAGTGTATTTAGGGATTGTGTGTTATTTCTGGGGATTTCATAACTCTTCATTGTGGAACTTATAGCTACTAAATGACCACATTTTTAATTTCCTGGAGCACCTGGTTATCTATTTATCCATATTTAGGAAACCTTCACTGAACGATTGTGGTTTCCTCGGATTCCTATTTCTCTATTTTGCTCTAATTCAATTTCCAACGTTACTTTAATTTCTCTATTTGTCAGACCTATTTAAATAGCTTTATTTATGTATTTTAATAGCATTCTGTATACAGTTAAATGCTTACTTTCTTGTAAGTCTGTTATTACAACATAGTGAACTGTAGCATTTTTAGCTATCATTCTGTAACTATTTGTTATTTATAACTCTCTTAGTTGTATTCTGGACTATGCAATAAATGAAAAATACACACAAAATACAGACATTTACTTTGCACAAACTGTAAACTTACAAACATACAAAGAGACACATACTAATTTATATCCAAAGTAAATTCAGATACCAGTTTTGGTTGGTAGGTTTCATTGACATGCAGTGTCTCAAACTACCCTTATTTATCATTACTTATTTATTCATTTTCCTTCACTATCTTGAGGGCTTTCACTAATACTGAAGACTGTTATTTATTTATTTAATTATCTTTTGGGGCATTCCGCTTTTTTTCTGAATGTTTTAAGATAGCTAGTTTTGGTTTCTCGTTTCTTAATTTACATTCATCATTCCACATCATATACACTTTCCAATTGACTTTTCCTGGCTTTGTATCCCTATTTTGCAATACTTTTTTTAGGTGCTTCAGTCTGTCTGAATCAAAAGTTCTGACTTCTGGAAACCTTAACTTTCTGTCACCTGCTGTCCACTAAGCCACTTGTGTACATCCACCACCGCTTCATCTCCATAATTATCATACATCTACCTTACCTGTGTACCCGTTTTACTGGAGCTGTTCCCACCCATTATCTATGTATCATTTTGTACACAACAACCGAGGCATGCAAGCCCTCATAAAAAATTATAATAAATATATAAAATTATATATAATAACAACAGAGAAACGACAGGGGGAAGGAAAATAATAAAATATACAAAAATAATAATAAATCCTATATAGGAATAATAACGAACATTTTTTCAATATGTTTGCATTTATATAACTTGTATATAACTTAATTACTTTATTTTACCATAATATTCATGTTTCAGCATAACAGTCATGCTTGGGGAAACAAAACAGGAAAACAATTCCTGCCTCAAGTACTTTATATAAGGCAAGCAACAACATTTATTTAAAATATCACCTGATCGTCAGAGGGCCAGGTGAGTAGACAAGCGCCGCAGCAGGGAATTTAAAAGGCTCCCTCACCTTATTATTTTGCTGGCGCTGCAGTCCTCTCCGTCAGGGTTCGCGATCTTGTCCAGTGATGCCAGGTAATGTGGAAGAAAGTCAGCCTTCAATGAGGTTGGAGCATTCGTTGCAATGCCTTTATTACACGCAGCGTGGAGAGGACCAGTGAATCAAGGAGATTCCAGAGTTGCTCTGACTCCATGCTAAAAGTCAAAGGCTTTTATACACACACAAGTCAAAGATCTGGTTATAATTAACAAGTCATTACCATGTTATCTTAAAAGTTAGCAAAGCAGAAGATATATCATTATAGGTAACAGTTCATAGGTCAATACCTGGATTAGGGAGCAAACGCTTAAATCACACTGAGAGGAGAGGAATTTCCTTCCACTCTCCCCTTTTGTAGTCATTTACAACATTAACAATGTCTACACTGTATTTCTGATCAGTCTGATGTTATTTTAATGGACAAAAAAATTGCTTTTCTTTATTTTTTTCTTATTTATATATATTCAAGTACACAGTCACATGGATGAATTGTTCCTAACGCACTCCCCTCCCTTGGCAAAATAATTGTCTTGTATGTTTTTACACTGATGCAAAGTTTAGGAAGTTACTTTTTTCGCCTGCCCCACAGCGCTGTGTTTCCACTTTCATACTTATTTCATTCTGTTTTATGGTGCTTTCTTCTGAACTTTGGCGTTCAGTGTTTTCTCTCTCTCTCTCTCTCTCTCTCTCTCTCTCTCTCTATCTCTCTCTGTTCCCTGTAATCATTTTTGAACAGTAGGATCAAGATGGAGGGAGACAGCACTATTTAGGTTCTCAAATGGGATAGTGTCTTTCTGCATATTTGTAAATATCCTCCCTACTCATGCACATACACACTCTTATTCTTCTATTTCTTTCTCCCTGTCCTCTATTTCTTTCCCAGGTCTCTTCCTGCCTTCCTTCTCCCTTTCTCTCTCTCTCTTTTTCTGTGCCTTTCTCACTCTGTGGTATGCAGACACGTTGGAATTTCCGGGCCTCGAAAACTCTGATCGCACCAGAGTTCCCTTCCCTCAACTCTGATCACACCAGCCAGGTGTGAGAGAGCGTTTCTAAATGCAAATGACACTAACCTGGACATTCCTCTTGCTCAACAGGAACTTATTCTTTGCTGACCATTCAGACAATGGGGATAATGGGCCCTGCACCTTTCCACACGTGTCACTTCCAGTTAAGCCCCAGGATATCTTTGATCATAACAGGCCATTGATGGAGCCTTAGGGGGAAGTTGGGCAGGAAGGTGTGCATCTCTGAGCTGGGGAATGAGACGGTGGAGGTGGAGGATTGCTTGACTTAGTAAATACATTTCTTAACGCTTAATCAAGCAAATCTGCTGAATGTTTTTATTAAAGACAAGTTCTTCTCCGTCTTGCTCTTCCCTGTCCTGTATTGCTCTCTCTCTCTCTGAGGATTGTGGGAGGGCTCTGCTGCGGCAGGGTTTGTGAGCTGTGTGAGAGCGGTAGTGGTGCATTTAATCGCCATTTATTTATTTATTATATATCTTTTTAACGTTTTTAAAAAGTATTTTTTTCTATTCTTTTTTAACATTTTAGCCAGTGTGTGCCTGAAGATGGGCTCCCACTTGTGGGTTGGGGGGGCTTACTAGGCGCCACGGTTTTAAATTTTTCCGAAATTAATGATTCTGTTGATGATGTGCTGCTTGCCGTGGGGCGGGTGGCTGGGTTTGAAAAAATCAAAACCGCCTCACGGATGAACAAAGCTATAGTCGTTTTCCTTAACCAAGAAAATCTGGTCAACGCAATTGTGGAAGAGGGATTTATGTTGAATGATTCTTTGGTAACTGTAACACCGTTATCTACACCTCTTACCAAGGTAATATTGTCAAATATTCCCCCGTTTATTATTAATTCAATAATTGAAAGAGAACTTTCCAGATACGGTAAAATAATGTCGCCGATTACAGTGATTCCCCTTGGATGTAAAGATCCAGAAATTAAACACATTATGTCTTTTAGGAGACAAGTTTGTGTACTAATTGAAAACCCGGAAAAAAGTTTAAATGTAGCTTGGCGTTTTAATATAGAGGCCAGGGATTATATTGTTTTTGCTAGCACAGAGGTTTTTAAATGTTTTTCTCGCGGAGAACAGGGGCACTTTAAACAGACCTGCCCCAAGCTACAAACTGGAGCAGGGACAAGTAGTCATAATGATGACAGCTGCAGCGCTGGCCAACTCACCCAAGGAGGGGGTGTACACTGCAGTCATTAAGAAAAGAAAACTGAAAAATATAACTTCTGCTGCTGCCGACCCGAGTCTGTGTGGGGGCCCATCATGGTCTCTCACGACAGCGGTGTAGGGTCTAAACCTTCCGCTGTGGTAGAGTCGAGCACCGGGTCTGAAGGGCAAGAGACAGGTGGGCCTCAACCCGCGGATCTCTTGTCTGAGGACTCGGTGCAGGAAGGGAGCGATGTTGGGGGTGGTAGCCTCGGGGGTCAGGCAGGCCCTGTTGAGATCCCCCCCCAGTGATGAGACTCCTCAGCCTGCTGGGTCGGTAGCAGAGCTGCCAGCGGCTGATGGAGATTCTCCAGGCGCGGAGGAGGGCGGATTGGCAGGATCGGCAGGATCGGAAGAGGATGGATGGGAGAATGGGCTCTCCGACACCTCCCAGCTCTCTGACATCATGGCCAGACAAAGGAGAAACTGTATTCACTAACAGAGATCAGCGACTTTCTTGAAAAAACAAAAGGTAAGAGGCGGGTAGACATTAAATCCTTCTTCCCAGACCAGAAACCGTTTTTGTGTTCTGCAGATTTCATTTTAAGGAAATCGACTATAATTGAGTTTGAACAGAAAAAAGGTTCAGACTTAAAAAATGTCAGCTCAGTTTGGAAAATGTTAGCCGCATCTAAAAAATGTAATGGCTATTTTTATAAAGAACTTTAGTTTTTTAACGTGTTTGTTATTTTTGAATAATCTATTTTTATCAATGGAGAAAATTATTTTAGGTTCTTTTAACGTCAACGGGTGCAGGGATTGTAATAAAAGAGCACAATTATTAGATTTTTTAAACAGTAAGCATTCAAACGTGATTTTCTTGCAGGAGACACACTCAGACAGCAGTAATCAGTCTCACTGGCAGTCTGAGTGGAGTGAAAAGAAAACTGCAGTTTAAGTCACGGTAATAATTTTAATTCTGGGGTTGCTGTTTTATTTTCTCCAGGATTTGGGGCGGAGATTTTATCTATTGGGGAGATTACTCAAGGTCGACTTTTATAAGTACAAATAAATCACGCTGGTATTTTTATTGATGTTATTAATATTTATGCACCAAATGTTGGGGAGGAGAGGATTTTATTTTTTAAAACACTCAGTCAGGTACTCATGGGTTGCAGTACTGACAATTTCCTCGTGGTGGGGGGAGATTTTAATTGTACTATGGATTTTAATAGAGAGAAACCACGGGGAACCCCATCCCCATTCTGTCATGGAGCTCCCCATACATCCCCTCCAGACCACTGCGCTCCTCCAGTGCCAGAAGACTAACTCTGCCTCCTCTCCACTCTCCCTCCTCCAGAGCCGCTCCTTCTCATACCTGGCCCCTAAGTGGTGGAATGACCTTCCCACTGAAGTCAAAACAGCAGAGTCCTTGACCTCCTTCCAGCGCTTACTCAAGACACATCTTTTCAGACAGTACTTATAATATTAGTCCTTTTAATCCCCATTAGATAGCACATTTTATTATGTTTCTTGCGTTATTGATTTCCCCGTTGCTCCCTTTCCCGTAGCCCTTGACTGTGACCCTACATCTTGACAGCACTTAGCTTTTACTTTCCAAGATGTATGACCTCACTTACTGTACTTACCTGTGAAATTGGAAGTTGTAAATGTATTAAACTTTGAATTGCTCTGTTTAATGTAAATTTGAATTTGTAATGTTTGATGCCTTGTACTTACCTGTATTCTTGCACTTTGTATTGCACTTACTGTATGTTGTAAGTCGCCCTGGATAAGGGCATCTGCCAAGAAATTTAAATAATAATAATAATAATAATAATAATAATAATAATAACTGGGGCATTTAATTAATTTTAATCTTTTTAGTTGGAAAGCTAGCAGGGTTTAAATTCCTACACTGAATATTGGATCAGAGCGTTTCCTGGAGAAGGTGCTGATAGATCTCCAGGCATCCCTCTGTCCGGCACTCTCCCAGTTTCTGAGCAGGTTTCTGGCGGAGCGCGTGGCTCCAGAGCAGTAACCCCTGTTCCTGTGCTGGTCTCCCCTTCAGTAATAGTGGATGAGTTGGAAGAGGAGCCAGCTGGAAAGCTGCTGTCACTTAGGAAGGTCACTGAGGTGGCCTTCCACACAATTGAGTAAAAGGCATTGTATGAGATCTGTGTGAAAACCAGACATTTTAATAAGCTGAAAGACCTGGTGGACACTAAGTGGAGGGCTCACCTTAGTGTCCCTGTTGATGAATTTCCTGCCTGGAGGGTGCTGTGTAAGATTCCCTTTAAGCAATTTAAATTGCTAACCAGCGCACCACCATATTCCATTTGGCATTTGCAAGAGTCTTATGCCCCGTTTCCACTGGCTAAGCGTCCGTCCCCACTGAGGACATGATTCGCTTTCAGAATTGGAGGTGTGTTTGACTTGAGACACAGGGAAGAGATCAGATGCATTGTGTCCGAAGATATAATCTCAAATGCGATCACGAAGAAATGACAGTTTTATTAGCAGCGTGGAGTGAAATCCACGTACAGAAACAATGACTGCTTACAGTTAATATCAGTGCATTAAACACTGTGATTCACAGGACCGGTGCAGTGCTGACTAGTTAAAATAAACTGAAGGATAATAATGTATTAATATTGTATGACAGCTGTGTGTGTGAATGTGTGCAGGACAATCCAGACACAGTCAGTGTGAAGGAACACGATTCAGTTAACGTGTCCATTTACAAGATAAATTAATGAATACATTAATACAGCAGATCTGGGTTTCCTCTAAAACATAAGGACTGGTTTAATAAATGCGCCCATAAATGCCCTGACTGAGACGCGCACTTTACTTCAATTATAACTGATATATTGTATCTGGATGATTAATGGTGAAACGTGTGTATTTTGTTTCAACTGTAACTTGCCCTGGTTAAGGACGTCTGCAAAGTAAATTATAAATAATACGGCAAATAGTATTGTTTGCAGTTACAAATCTGTAGTAAGAGTAATAAATTAAGGGAGTCACGCTGTGCCGTTTAAAATACATACACTCACCTAAAAGATTATTAGGAACACCTGTTCAATTTCTCATTAATGCAATTATCTAACCAACCAATCACATGGCAGTTGCTTCAATGCATTTAGGGGTGTGGTCCTGGTCAAGACAATCTCCTGAACTCCAAACTGAATGTCTGAATGGGAAAGAAAGGTGATTTAAGCAATTTTGAGCGTGGCATGGTTGTTGGTGCCAGACGGGCCGGTCTGAGTATTTCACAATCTGCTCAGTTACTGGGATTTTCACGCACAACCATTTCTAGGGTTTACAAAGAATGGTGTGAAAATGGAAAAACATCCAGTATGCGGCAGTCCTGTGGGCGAAAATGCTTTGTTGATGCTAGAGGTCAGAGGAGAATGGGCCGACTGATTCAAGCTGATAGAAGAGCAACTTTGACTGAAATAACCACTCGTTACAACTGAGGTATGCAGCAAAGCATTTGTGAAGCCACAACACGTACAACCTTGAGGCGGATGGGCTACAACAGCAGAAGACCCCACCGGGTACCACTCATCTCCACTACGAATAGGAAAAAGAGGCTACAATTTGCACAAGCTCACCAAAATTGGACAGTTGAAGACTGGAAAAATGTTGCCTGGTCTGATGAGTCTCGATTTCTGTTGAGACATTCAGATGGTAGAGTCAGAATTTGGCGTAAACAGAATGAGAACATGGATCCATCATGCCTTGTTACCACTGTGCAGGCTGGTGGTGGTGGTGTAATGGTGTGGGGGATGTTTTCTTGGCACACTTTAGGCCCCTTAGTGCCAATTGGGCATCGTTGTTTCTGACCATGTCCATCCCTTTATGACCACCATGTACCCATCCTCTGATGGCTACTTCCAGCAGGATAATGCACCATGTCACAAAGGTCGAATCATTTCAAATTGGTTTCTTGAACATGACAATGAGTTCACTGTACTAAACTGGCCCCCACAGTCACCAGATCTCAACCCAATAGAGCATCTTTGGGATGTGGTGGAACGGGAGCTTCGTGCCCTGGATGTGCATCCCACAAATCTCCATCAACTGCAAGATGCTATCCTATCAATATGGGCCAACATTTCTAAAGAATGCTTTCAGCACCTTGTTGAATCAATGCCACGTAGAATTAAGGCAGTTCTGAAGGCGAAAGGGGGTCAAACACAGTATTAGTATGGTGTTCCTAATAATCCTTTAGGTGAGTGTATATACTAGCACAAATGATAACGATAATAATAGCAATACATATTTGCTATTTAGTATTATTGTTGCACATGGAAACGTATTCTTATGTGAACATGCTTGTCTGAATATAATGTTGTCTCTACACGTTCAGCTCTTCCTAATATGTCTGAACAGAAACGTGTATTTATTACGCTGTTTACAATCATGTAAAGCACAAAGAATAAAACAGACACAAAGTCCTGTCCACGTCAGGCTGTGTCGCTCGTACTGTTGATCTCTGTCTCTGTTTAAAACGAAACACAAACCAAACCCGCAGTCGCTGCTGCTCATCAGGGTGACGGATCTCAGCGGCTGGTTTTGCAAAAAAAGCTCTGGGACCTCAGACGCGTCTGGCACGACACGGACGCTTAAGCCAGTGGAACCGAGTCAATATATGATCTTAACACACCCACACACGCACACAATCACACACACACACGCATACAATCACACACGCACACACACACGCACACAATCACACACACACACGCATACAATCACACACGCACACACACACGCACACAATCACACACACACACACACACACACGAACGCATACAATCACACCCACGCATACAATCACACACGCACACACACACACACATGCACACGCACAGGGCCGTCTCCGCTGAGCCCCTGCCTGGCCTCTAGCCTGCTCTGCCGAGGGACACGTTCAATAGTTGTGGGAAAGAATGAAAGCCTCCAGACACAAAACAAGAAGATTCGATTCTCCTTTCTTTTCTTCCACCCATTTCTTTTCCTTTTAAAACGGTCAGTCAACCAGAGTCCATATAGGAAGCCATGCATTCAGTCACATGCGGCACAGCTTTTGTTCTATCCATTTAAAAGTGTGTGTGTGCATTATATACATATAAAATAAATCTCAAAGGTATTTTAATTGCATGGCATTTGTTCACAACCACTTCAGATCATGTTTGAATGTTTATGAGGCCAGAAAAATAAAATGCTGTTGGTCAAACAGTGTCAGTTTGTGGTGCAGGGCCTCGAGGAGCAGTAGTGCCATCAACCCCTCCCTCTAACCTGTAGGAGACGTTAGCAGGGTGGCACTCTGCCCTTGCCACCACCAGCTGGGCGGACTGATCTTAACCCTGGGATAGTTAGCAAACTTGTCAAATTTGCAGATGATACTAATATTGGTGGCTCAGCAGATACAATCTCGGCAGCACAGGCTATTCAGAGGGAATTAGATAATATTCAGTTGTCCACTATAATTACACTATGGGAGGTACAGATCTAGATGAAGTAACGCATGAGAAAGACCTAGGAGTCTATGTGGACTCCTCACTTTCTCCATCCAAACAGTGTGGGGAAGCAATAAAAAAGGCAAACACAATGCTAGGGTATATTGTCAAAAGTGTAGAATTGAGAACAAGGGCAGTGATGTTCAGACTGTACAATGCACTAGTTAGAGCTCATCTGGATACTGTGGACAGTTCTGGGCTCCACACTTCAAGAAAGATATCGCTGCTCTAGAGGCAGTTCAGAGGAGAGCAACCAGACTTATTCCAGGTCTGAAGGGAACGTCCTACTGAGAGACTGAGGACCTGAACCTTTTCACCCTGGAACAGAGGAGACTATGTGGGGACTTGATTCAAGTCTTCAAAATCATGAAAGGCATCGACCACATCAAACCAGAGGAGCTTTTCCAGATCAGCAGGGACACACGCACCCGGGGACACAAATGGAAATTGGGCTTCATGGCATTCAAGACAGAAAACAGGAGACACTTCTTCACACAGAGAGGCGTCACAATCTGAACAAACTCCCCAGCGATGTGGTAGAAGCTGAAAGTTTGGGAACATTTAAAAATAGACTGGATAGGATCCTTGCATCACTTATCACATATTAATGGACACCAAACGAGCACGATGGGTTGAATGGCCTCCTCTTGTTTGTAAACTTTCTTATGTTCTTATGTTCTTATGAGACAGACAAACCAAAGATAGCGTTTACTACACCCTTTGGTCTATATGAATACTTACGGATGCCAATGGGGGGTCTGTGGGGGTGATCTTCATTGCTGTAGTCAGGCAGGCAGACACACAACAGTTTTTTAGCAAATGTATATACATTTTATTTCAACAACAAAAACAAAAAACAAAGAACAACCCTTCAAAACAAGGTATAACTGTGCAAAAAACATGCAGGAGGAATCTCTCACAATCTCTCTCTCTCCCAGAGGTTTCCTACTGAGGTCTTATATAGCCTATCCTCAATAGAACCTCCTCCTGACTGAACCATTAATCAAAACAAGGCTTCTATCAATATACATATTTTCAATGTCCAAAATAAATACAATATTGATAGTATAAAAACATTCACTGTATATAAATAAGTTTAAATAGCAAGAACCCCATGAACATGGCAGGCAGTATTTTATTAACTTACATTGTATTCCCTTACATTGTTAAACAGAATACAGTAGTGACAGGTCACTTAGTTAAAACAAAGACCTGCTCCTGAGAAACCGCCTCCCGGTTCAGTAAGTATACCATCACAAAACATTTATAATTTTATTCACACAGGTGAATACTTTAAAATGAAAAATCAAATATCAGGTAGATAGTCTTAATACACATTCCCTAACACCATCATTTTCAGCTTCAATAAAGTCTCTGAATATGTGTACATTCAATGTGTACAGTTACTAGTACAGAGCTTATTTTGTGGACATACATTTATAAATCCCCAATACAACACACCCGCTAAAGTGCACATTCCCCAGTACATATTTAATCATTTATTTAAACTTTAAAAAGTCTGTGATCGCCTTCCACTTGTGCAGCTGCCATTATAAATGCATATCGCATTCTGAATACGAGAGGATTGTATTTAATTTCAATGTACCCAATTTCTTTGGCAATACCTGTGTGTAAACATCTCATGCCAATAAAGCTTGTTTTGAATTTGCATTTGAATTTGAAAGGATAGATAATGGCACGGAGACCGGAAACGCTTCTCCTTCATAGGGTCTGTAATGTAATGCAGTCTACTATAAGTGTGTCAGACTGACACTGTGACTGTTCCTCTATTCACCAACAGAGGTCGCCTGTACACCAGGTTCTATCTCCAATCCTTCTCAGGATCTTTGCTTTCGACCCATTACTGAATTATTGCCCATTATGTCTTAATGAATTATCTCACACCTGTCCCCAGCTACCTCTCCCCCTAGCAAGGTTTCTGCTGTCAGAGAGTGGAAGGTTCCAGGCAGTGTCAAAGAACTTAGGTCATTCCTAGGTTTCTGTAGCTATTTCAGAAAGTTCTTTGAGGGCTTTTATAAAATAGCTGGACCACTACATGACATGTTGAACCATTGTTTAAGTAAGAAGCAGCCTGCCATAATGAATCAAATGTTTAGTGTACTAGTGAGTGTCAAGACGCTTTTGAGCATCTGAAGGAAAAACTCACCTCTGCTCCTATATTGGGTTTTACAGACTTCACTCGCCCATTTATAGTGCCATCCAGACTGGGTTAGGTGCAGATTTGTATCAACAGCAGGGTGACAATAAGAGAGTAATAGCTTACGCTAGTAGGAGACTTGTAAAACGGCAACTACAGTAGCATGAAGCTAGAGTTACTCACTCTAAAATGGGCCGTAGTAGAACTGTAGTAGTCCTAATTGACAAAATCCCTTCTGTCACTTAAAGACAGCTAAACTAGGTGCAATAGAACGGAGATGGGTTGCTCAGCTGTCCATTTCTGATTTTGATAAAAGTAAATAAAAGGGAACACACATACTCTTCCCGGCTATACCAGAGCTGTTGGTTCCAGAGCAATGATCCTACCTGAAGAGATTTTAGAAAATTCAAGTGATCAAGGAATTCAGTGTATTGTCAACCTGCTCAGACAGAGATGTTTTGGGTAGGCATGTCTGAAGATGTAGAAAACTGTGTTAAGAATGGTGGTAAACCTAAACGCTCAAATGGGGTACATTCCCACAAAAAATAAACATTTAGGAGGGAATTGTTTGTCTATTAATAGTGGGATCTTGTCAAACAAGTGTTACCTATTCCACAATGGACTGCGAACAGGTGTTAGCTGCTGTTCTGCATTTACGGAGAAATCTCTTGGAAACTAAAATGCTATCACATAATAAAATGGTTTAGCAGCTTCACTCATTAATTTCAAGTAGGGATGTACTGTTCATGGTTATAGTTTCCACTACTACCTGAAAATATAGGGGAAACATCAGTCTCTGCAATTATTAATACATATGTATTATTTGTGTAATAATTATTGTGTATTTATTATTTGACTCCACTACTAAAAATGTATTACATATCAACACGATGCCAAGTCAATGATTTGTCAAATAGCAATTTACTTCATTTTAAGTTCTGCATGTATCACTCACCCGTGATTCCAACGATCTCTGAAACATTCTTCCATCCATCAACTTATTATATCTCTGTATCATAAATAATGGGGAAACCAGACACCGCAATAATACGTTTCTCGACCCTGTTTTAAGCTAGCGAGTAGAAAAGAGAAGGGACTTCAAGATGCAGAGAACATCTACTTAATGTCAGAGCCAGCGTCAGATGGTCTTGAAAATAACAGGTCAGAGATGTGTTCACTGAATTCACACACGCATATCACACCATAGATCAGAAAGCTGACACAAGAGCAAACATTTTACTGAGAGAGTGGTTCATGAATTATGAGGTCCCAGAAAGACAGCTGTCACGATTACCCTCGGGGGCATGGGAACAGGGGACCCAAATGCAGTGCTGGATCGCAGGATGGTCGGACAGGCGTGGGTCGGGTACTGGCAGATCAGGGCAATGGAGGCTAGACAGAGACGTGGTCGGGCTCAGAGGAACAGGGCTCAGAGGAACAGGGCTCAGAGGAACAGGGCTCAGAGGAACAGGGCTCAGAGGAACAGGGCTCAGAGGAACAGGGCTCAGAGGAACAGGGCTCAGAGGAACAGGGCTCAGAGGAACAGGGCTCAGAGGAACAGGCAGAGCTGACAAGACTTTGCCCCAATTGAGGGCAGTGAGGGGTTTAAGAAGGGGATTAAGAACTGGGAAGGCAGGTGCAGGGCCAATGGAAACAGAGGTATGTAACAAGCGTGCACAACGGTGAGAAGAATGTTAATGGAGTGATTGACAGGAGCTGGCAGAAGTGACAGGGAAAGACAGGGTGATGGTGGCCTCTAGCGGTGAGAGAGGGTGAGTACGTGGGAACCGTGACAATAGCACTCTGATCAGGGTAGACATTTTCACGTGGAGTTTTATTGTGCACCATCTGGCCACCAGATGTCACTGTGGTGTGATGTTTTGAACGTTTTGAATCGTTTCAGTTGTTTCAATCCCCCAAAGCCCTATTCATGCCATCACTAATAAAAACTATAAACACAATAGTTCACTAGTTAATGAAGGAGAAAGTTTGAAAAGATTACATTTATTTTGGAAATGGCTCGTGAGTGTCTTGGGTGTTTTCATCACAGCAGAAGACAGAACTGGATTCTGCCTCATGCATAGAAATGAATACAGGTCACACACAAGGGGCAATGAAAAAGACAAACTTGCTTTGTTATGCTCTTGAATAAGTTTATTATTTGCAGTCACATGATCACACACATGATATATATTTTTAGTACATTTTCTTTTACTTTTTTTAGTTTTTTACATCATATACACATTAACAATGACAGGTTGTTGCTGTTTTCTCTTCTTCTGTATCCCATTATGGCAGGATGCTCCTCAACACAGTCCACCACAGTACCAACATGTCCTCAAAAGAGAGAACAAGCCCAGAGACCTGGTGGTCGTTGGTGGGGGTGCTGTGAAGCAGCCGTGCTGCGCCGGTGGAATTCAGAGAGAGAGAGAGGGCCGGCTCAGACGGCCTGGGCCAGTCCCACCATGTTGTTGCTCCTGTCAAAGACGGAGTAGTACTCCCTGATGAAGACATCTCCCAGGATCCAGAGCTGACTGCCGCCATTGCCGAAGCCAGTGGAGCAGCCGCTGCTTCTCTGAAGGGCCAGAAAGGAAGAAAACTTTGTGAAACACTGTTGAAAGGGAACAGCTTCCCAGTCACATTGATGTAAATATATTTCTACGTTATTTGGTGCCCATCCTTCATACCTCCCCCTAAATGTTGCCCCTGCTCCTGGTCTTTCTAACATAAACCACTTTGGCTGTTAACCTTTAATCTGCCTCCTTAATCAAGCACTGGAGACATGCGTAAGGTGGCATCTTTTGCTTTGTTTTTGTTTGTTTAATTTGTCTTTTTGGAGGAATCAACACGTTTATGTGCACAAGCACAAACTCTGTGTCCTGTGCCTGGATTGTTCTGCTTTAACAAACTTTTGGAACAAACAAGGCCCCATTTTATAACTTGATATTATGTTCAGACCCCATGAACCACTCACCTGGAATACGTAGGCAGAGGAGGGCAGGGGGAAGTCAATCCCGTTGATGGTGAAAACCACACTGGGCATGTTTCCAATATTGTTGCAGTTCACCTGGGCCTGGGAGAAGAAAGACACAGCAGCATTGAAATGAGCATCAGCACTGAGATCAGCTTTGAAATGCTGAGCATAACTGCAACTGAACCTGTTACCGCATTGTTAACTGGAAAGTTTTGAAATGCAGACCCCATCTTAAGGAATACAAATATCGTGTTGTTTTTGTTTGTTTTTAGGGCGGATAAACTTGGGTGGACTTACATCTCCAGGTAACAATACCAGCTACATTTGAATGTCTTTAAATGTCCTGTGTGTGTTTTTATGGTGAATGAACTTGTGTACTCACTCCTCCCACCCAAGCATTGATGTTGCTGATGTCACTATTTGGCCCAACAACCAGAGAGGTACCGCTGTCCACGATAGCCTGGCAGCCGCCAGAGCAGGCCACAAGGTTCCCATTGATGGTGACCCTGGGAAACAGAGCAAACAGACACAGAGAGACACAGAGTTGAGGAATTGCATCAAACCCTGTAGGCAGCTTCAATCTGAGAGTTCTCAGAGTGTTCCACCCAGGCAGGGGCTGCACTTACTTGTCCATGGAAATCTGCCAGTAGGTCTCGGAGGACAGGGGGATCCAGTTGATCTGGCCGCTGTAGTAAGAGGGGTCGATACCGCCGAGGGTCAGGACGCTGCCGGCCTGGCCATTACTAGAGAGAGAGAGAGAGAGAATCAAATCCTCAGCGATCTGTATTCTAACTCCACAAGATTTACAGATTCTACTCCCTTATTCTAGATTATTGGATGACAACAGCTGTCCTGGTTGGTGGTTCCTCTTGCATCACTGGAACTGATTCAAGTACTGGCACATTATAGGACCCAGTCTGGCTTTGGTACCTTCTGCATGTGAATGACATTACAACATTGCAAAATAAGCACTGAAATGTCCCTTTGACAATAACTCTTTTCTACTGGAGCAAGCTGATCGGGAGACCTTCGGCAATCACCAGTGTGCCTTGTGGTAGGATTTTAACTGACCCGCTCAGGTAGATGGAGAAGAGGTCCTGGGAGACCAGGCCCTGGTTCATCATGTTGTCGAAGACAGGAGTAGCCCCAGAGGAAGCGATGGAGGGGAAGGCCAGACCCAGGATGCCGTCAGCCTCCATGTAATACATGAAATTGGCCTCACTCTCACTCAGACCAAAAATCTGGTTGGTGTCCACGATGCCAGCAACCTTGTGGAGGAAAGAGTTTGAGTCAATAGCCACCAAAGTTAGGTCTTTATGACAAAGGAGATAGAAGAGCGGTGTCTGTAGGTACAGTAGGGTCAACAACACAGAAACCTTTGTCTCACACATAATCACGCCCCCTCTGTGTCATTGTGCCAACTGTTTATAAAGTCTTGAAATTGCCATTGAACTCACTGAGTGCTGTGAGGAAAAACATCAGTTCACACACTGACTCACAGTGACGGTGTCGTATGCCAGAATGCCAGTCATGCTGCCAGTGCCGTACTGGATGGAGAGGGTCTGGGAAGTGGAACGGTAGGTGGAGGACTGGCTAGGGTTGAATCTCTGGTGGTTGCCTAGAAACAAAAGTATTTAACTGTCAAAGACTCAGTGACAGCTGACCCGCTGGGCTGGACTCAATGAGCTTTCTGCTGCACTGAGAAATAGAAACCTGCAGTGATAAATCATTAAAAAAATACTAAAAAGAACTCTGCATTCTTCAGTCACAGAAGTGTCTTTTGGCATCGATAAATGCCTCTGCTTTTCACACAGCCAAAAGACACCAATGGGAGATATCCTCCAGTCCATGCAAGTGCTGGGGGAATGTGCACTCACCGCAGGCAGCACTGTTACAGTAGACGGAGGGCACCCACAGGTTGGAGGAGCCAGTGTCGAAGACGACCTTGAAGGACTGTGGGGGGGTTCCGATGGAGATGACTCCAAAGTATGCCAGCTGTGTTGAGAAGTACCATCCGGGGAAATGTGTGAGTAGTCTGTATCAATGTGGTCAACTCTACCAATTTGTACCAAATTCCACTTCATGGTCCTTTGATTACGTACAGATACAAACAAAATGGCCAAACAGCCATTAGACATTTGCTTGTCAAATAGAATCACCATTACTTCTTAAAATATATATGTTTAAGGCAAATTACAACACTATATATATTGAAAACACTTTATCACAAGAAACAGTTTTAGATTCACAAATTGATTCTGAATTGTCAATGGATACTTTCAATGCATTGTAAGAAAATCGCCAAGGGGGGAAAGTCTTTCTTACGTCAGCATCATTGGTCATGGGCTCATTGGTCACAGCGGCAATCATGGGATCAAACTTGATGGTGGGGTTGTAGGGGTATTTCTTACTGTACTCCTCCCACAGGCCCTGCTCCTCTAGATTCTCCCTGGCAGTCTTGCCCCTTATCAGGGGAATCCTAAGAGCCAGAGAACTCAACAATTAGACACAGCAACGAGAATCTCTGTTCCGAGTCTTTGAGCCCAGACAACGTGTACACAGAAGGGCTACCCTGTGCACGGCCTGTCACAGGCAGGGGGGGACAGGTAGGGTTGGAAGCAGAGATCAGCCAGGTGAACCATTCATTTATGGCCCCATGCTGGCAAGAAGCTGCCTCATTTACACAGTTCCATTCACACAAGGTGAGATTTTATTAGTTATACATGAGCACAACCATCTAACCTACTTAACATAAGCTCCTAGACATTAGTTACTCTGGAGAAGATGAAATTAAGCTAAAGTGCCTCTACTTTGGTGAAGTTCATGATGGCAGCCAACTGGGTTGACAATTTGCCGGTGGAATGTGTGCTTGCCTGTGGCATTGTTCAATCCTTTAAACATAAAATCCCCCACACTGCAAATCAAGAACCGAAGAGGCATGTTTTTATAAAGATTTGCCAACACCAGTCCTCACTGCACAAGACTCAGAGAATTAAAATGTTGCACCTGAAGAGTTATAAAGCACAATGATCTGATGCATAATGCACAGTTGAAAGTAATCTTAAAAAAATACAAATGTATACAACTCAAGAACTTACTTGTGAAGGCACTCGGAGAGAGCCACCATGGCACACAGGACAATAACCCACTTCATCGCTGCTCTGTTGCTCACAGTCGTCTGGACGGAAGATGAGAATACCTGGCTGTGGGGAGGAGGGCCCCTTTATACAGGTGGACCACAATGGGGCTCCTCAGTCCTTTATCATGGTGATAAGAAAACCCAACAAGCCTTCAGACAAGAAGGCGATAAGCAACAGATTGAGATGGGTGCCCTTCCACAGGCCGTCAATGTGAAAAGCGCACAAAAATAATGTTGCGGACAAACAGTGCTTCTCACCTGAGCCCCAGTGCTACGTAACATTTAGTAACGTCCCCAAAGACATTAAGATGAGCACGATAAGGGAAGGGTCTGAGCGCTAAAGTGCTGCGATTTTTACTAAACATGTCTAAATGACTAAAGTAGTATTTTACATCCATTAACAAGACATTCAATTCAGCTACTAACAGCAGCTGATATCCTGCAATATTCCTTTTGTAAATGTTTTTTTTATAATATTTTACACAAGAACACTGTGATTACTGTGACATTATTATTATTATTATTATTATTATTATTGTTATTATTATTATTATTATTATTATTATTATTATTATTATTATAAAATAGCAGATGCCCTAACACAAAATTATTTCAAATAAACTCAGTTTCACAGTTTGTGAATTTCATATACACTGTATAATGTTTTACTGGCTATTTTAAATGTTTTCCAAAAATGAACAACAAATTGACCTGATTATTGAACAGATTATAAATCTAAATGTACAATTTCATATAAAGAACTAAATGTACTGTTTGAAAAGTGGAACTGTTCTAAAAGAATAGAGAAAATGTGTAAAAGAAAGGCTTATTTTTCATTTTTCCATTACACATTCATACATTCAGTTTTGTTTTTTCTCTTCAATTAAACCACTGATAGTGAAACATATAATAGCTATCCAACATTAATCTTTATTTCAGGTAATGACTTTCAAATCAAGATCAGTTCAGTATTCCGGGTTATTGGGTTATCTTTGTCAAACATATGTAATGGCAGGTAATGTAGATTTAATATGATAACATGAACCAGTCGTTCAGTCAATCATATTTCCAATCAGGTGCGCCAGAAACAGAGCCCTCCTGGGGCTTACCTGACAAAAACAGAAAAATTACTAAAAAATCAGCTCTCTTTGTCAAAGTTCTGTCTGAGATGGGACTCAGTGATCATACATGAACAATATCCCAGTCCCTACAAGAAGCTGGCTTGTGTGCCAAGAAAGCGGCCATTACTGAAAAAGACCCATCTTACATTACATATGGGGCTGACAAAAAATATATATAAATTACGCTACAGACATATGGTGGAAGGTTTTATGGTAAGAAATGTTAACTCTTGGTCTAAATTCAAAGCATTGCATCTGGCACAAGCCCAACCCGGCACGTCACCCATTCAACATCATCCCAACGGCATGGTGGTGGCAGCATCAGGTTATGCTTCTCATCAGCAGGGACTAACAAGCTTGTCAGGACTGAGGGGAAATAGATTGTTGAAAAAAAGGTGAATCCTAGAGGAAACTCAATCAATCAATCAATCAATCAATACTTCGAAATTCACATTCCAGCAGGGCAATAACAATTAGTGCAAGGCCAAAGCAAAAGGCACACTGGAGTGGATTAAAATGAAGAAAATGAATATGCTTGAGTGGCCCATTCAAAGTCTAAAGTGGAATCCAATAGAAAATGTATAAGTAGTCCACCATGGATCGCCAACAAAACTTGTCAGAACTGGAGATATTTTGTGAGGAAGAATGGGCAGGAAATGCACCATCCACTGTGCAAAGCTAGTAGAAACCTGTCCAAAAAGACTCACAGCAGAAATCGCTGCCAAATGTGCTTCTTCCAAGTCCAAGTCTTAGGGGGCTGAATACTTATGCAATCAGTACATTTCAATGTATATATTTTATTTGCAGGTTTTGATGACATTCAACCTCCTGAACATATTAACATATTAGTTTGATCATTAGAGTCTTGAAAATAAATAAAAAAGGTTCATTAAATTGGTTTATGTGAAATTGTGTAACAAACGTCGCAAAGCATGGTGGTGGAAGTAACATGTTATGGGAATGTTTTTCATCAGGACAGACTGGGCCGCTTGTCAGCATAGATGTGGAAATGAATGGAGCACAATATAGAAAAGTCCTTTAGGAAAACTTGCTATCCTCTGCAAGAAAGCTGCAACTGTTAAAGGATTGTCAAATATTACCAAATCTATCTATACAAAGTTGGTAGAGACCTATCCCAACATTACAGCTGTAATTGCTGCTAAATGGCCTTCCACCAAGTATTAACTCAGGGGTGTGGAAACTTATAAAATTATGCTATTTCAGTTTTGTTCTTTTAATATTTATGTTTTCAAAATATGTTTTTCCCTTAACAGTGTGGAGTATGGTGTGTAGATAAGTGGAAAAAATCCTAATTTAAATGCATGAAGGTACGGACACAACAAAATATGAATGGGGGTAAACTTTCCTTATCCGAACAATCGATTTATGAAAATTTGATACAGCGAAGACGTTTAATTTACTACCTTACTAACTATTCCACATCCAAAAAAAAAACACTTTAACAAAGAAAAACCAACAACATTATATCATTCTCATTTTCTACTCATTTTCTACTGAGGGAAAGACTCACGGCCAGCAAGATCGGTTTCACCCCCTCCCTCCTCCAACTCGCCCCAACAACACAAGCCTCTCTCTTCATTTCGTTTCTGTAAGTATTCATAGAGTTGGTTGATGGTTTTATTTATAGTAAACAGAGGATGTCCTTGCTGTTGTCACTTGAATTGAATGACCAAAATCAAGAATAGTAAGGGAATGCTCTATTTGCTGTATCAGGACAGGTACCGGGAGATGGGAGATGGCAGATGGGGGTAGGATCCAATTGCGGTCGCAGAGTGAAAGTCTGGAAATAGACTGTGGAACAGGAGTTTAGCGGGCAGAGCAAAGAGGGCTAGGCAAAATGTGTAGTCGGGGTCAAAGAAGGAAGGTCTATCAATCAGGCAAAACAGTCAAACTAGGAAGATCTGGAGATGTAGGACAAAGAGAAGGTTGAAACACAGGAAAATAGAGTACAGTAGGAAAGTCTGCTCAGTAATGCTGCGGTGAGGTCAAACAAGACTTCGCATCCTGTGAACAGAACAAAGGAGTATATATACAAGGATTGATTAGTGCAGGAAACAGGAGAGAGGTGGGAAGTGTAAACAGGGGAATCAGGGGTGATGACTGAATGGCACACCATATGCATGGCAATTTGCTAAGAAACTTCACTTTATATCCTCATTAAAACTCAGTAAATACAGGTGCAATTAATGAGAGTTAAGCTCTCTGTGTATCTGTGGTTTACTGAGGATTACAGCTGGGACGGGGATTCAGGTGCAGACACAGGATCCTTGAAAGGAGATTCTAGGTAACAAGAGGCAGGCTTAGGTCAAAACAAGAGTAGGCAGGATACATCAAAGACTAAGACTTGGTAATGCAGCTAAATGGCAGACAATACTTCACAAGGAGGGAATGGAACGAAGGACTATATATACTGTGGTGGGTAAACTAGGGCAATAAGGAACAAGTGGAGATTATTAATCAATTAAGACAGTGAATGATAAGGAGCGGAGATCTGGACATGGCTTCTGAAGGGCAAGGGAGACATCTGGTGACAGAACTCGGAAGTGTATATGAGGTGAATGTCAAAAGTGATTTGTCACAAAAGCTGACATTATTGTGTTCTGTATATATATATATATATATATATATATATATATATATATATATATATATACACTCACCTAAAGGATTATTAGGAACACCTGTTCAATGTCTCATTAATGCAATTATCTAACCAACCAATCACATGGCAGTTGCTTCAATGCATTTAGGGGTGTGGTCCTGGTCAAGACAATCTCCTGAGCTCCAAACTGAATGTCTGAATGGGAAAGAAAGGTGATTTAAGCAATTTTGAGCGTGGCATGGTTGTTGGTGCCAGACGGGCCGGTCTGAGTATTTCACAATCTGCTCAGTTACTGGGATTTTCACGCACAACCATTTCTAGGGTTTACAAAGAATGGTGTGAAAAGGGAAAAACATTGTAAGAGAATTTGGAAATGCTTGGTTTTCCAGTCAATCTAAATAAATAGTTGAACTGAAAACTCATAGGTCAATTGGTTTCTCTTTTAAGATTCTTTTTAGAGGGAAGATGCGGTCAAGTCACAGATGTGCAATAATCATTTATTTTGACAAAAATAGGAAACTAATATCATTCAATTATATTACTGAAAATAAGTAATATTAAGCTTCTGCTGGATTACAGTAAGAAACAGATAATACCCATTTTCTTCTTTCTCCTCACAGTACAGCTTATAGGCCAGTCTGGTCAGGCAGGAAGCAGTGTGTCTCTCTCTGTCTCTCCTCTCCAGCTCTGTCTTGTGTCTCGTTGCAGGATGAAGAAGTTAAGAGAACTCAAATTCTCTTTGTTTTCCCTTTTATAAGGTTTCCTTCCAACCAATAGCATTTTGCCACCACCATGACTTGGGTGCCTTATGCTAAAGTAATTTAGAAGTGGGGGTCATTTCGAATTTGGCTAGGAGCCAATCAGAGGACAGGTCCCTTTTTGGTCTCTGGTCATAAAGATAGGGTTACCAGGGCTACCAGGGGCTACCAGGGAACTTAGATAAAAGGGAGGAGGTCTGTTTCCTCTACCAAACCAGATGGTATAGAATTTCCCATAGAAAAATATATTCTAACAAATAATATCTTACAACATCCAGTATGCGGCAGTCCTGTGGGCGAAAATCCCTTGTTGATGCTAGAGGTCAGAGGACAATGGGCCGACTGATTCAAGCTGATAGAAGAGCAACTTTGACTGAAAATAACCACTTGTTACAACCGAGGTATGCAGCAAAGCATTTGTGAAGCCACAACACGTACAACCTTGAGGCGGATGGGCTACAACAGCAGAAGACCCCACCGGGTACCACTCATCTCCACTACAAATAGGAAAAAGAGGCTACAATTTGCACAAGCTCACCAAAATTGGACAGTTGAAGACTGGAAAAATGTTGCCTGGTCTGATGAGTCTCGATTTCTGTTGAGACATTCAGATGGTAGAGTCAGAATTTGGCGTAAACAGAATGAGAACATGGATCCATCATGCCTTGTTACCACTGTGCAGGCTGGTGGTGGTGGTGTAATGGTGTGGGGGATGTTTTCTTGGCACACTTTAGGCCCCTTAGTGCCAATTGGGCATCGTTTAAATGCCAAGGCCTACCTGAGCATTGTTTCTGACCATGTCCATCCCTTTATGACCACCATGTACCCATCCTCTGATGGCTACTTCCAGCAGGATAATGCACCATGTCACAAAGGTCGAATCATTTCAAATTGGTTTCTTGAACATGACAATGAGTTCACTGTACTAAACTGGCCCCCACAGTCACCAGATCTCAACCCAATAGAGCATCTTTGGGATGTGGTGGAACGGGAGCTTCGTGCCCTAGATGTGCATCCCACAAATCTCCATCAACTGCAAGATGCTATCCTATCAATATGGGCCAACATTTCTAAAGAATGCTTTCAGCACCTTGTTGAATCAATGCCACGTAGAATTAAGGCAGTTCTGAAGGCGAAAGGGCGTCAAACACAGTATTAGTATGGTGTTCCTAATAATCCTTTAGGTGAGTGTATATATACTAATACAGAAGACAATAATGTCAGCTTTTGTGACAAATCACTTTGGAAATTAGCCTACAGGACCTACACTTGTATCTCTATATAGTGTACTTCCCTGTAAATGTTTACAGTCAATAGTGTCATCATATGTATTCATTTTTAATGTTTTTTTCATTAAATGCATAACATTCAAAACAATCATAATTCCACGAGCTGCATGATTTCCGGGTTTGCACTTGAACAGAACAGAGAGCAGCGAACACAGACCTGTGTGAGCATGTGGGTTTGTGTGTAAAAGTTCAGAGGTCGAAGGTAAGAGGTCGGTAGAGCATGATCATGTATTTGCAATAGCGTTTGACATTTGCATTTACATGTTTTCCCGTAAAATGGAGTAAGAGCTAAGACATGTATTTTCAACAAGGGGAGCCATTTTTCTCTTTTCACAATTGCATTATCATTTGAATAAAGTCCACCATAAAGTGGGAGAAGTCTTTGAAAATGCAATTCCTATTGGCAAAATGTACAAAATAAAGAAAATGATTTGTTTTGTATCTAATGGATGCAAATTGTGGCACCTATGGCTGAAATATTATGATTATATTACAAAAATATTTGTATTATTAATTTCAGTTTTTCCAACTGGTAGGCTTGAATTTTATTTAATTTTTTTCATTTTGAGTTGGAATCAAAATCACATCCATAAGAGTCAGAGAAACACAAACACATTTTTGAATGCTTAACAGTTTATTTCAAACAGTCTATGCAAAAGGGATCCAAAATGAATACTTTTTGGCCAGCAGGGTTTTCACAGCACTAGTTTGGAACCACAACACACCCTCACTGCCTGCCTCTCTCTCTCTCTCTCTCTCTCTTGCTCTGGTTCTGATACATACAGATAAATTTCTCCGCACAGCACAAATTTATTTACAGGGGAATTATGTGGGAACCCAAGTGTTTTCATGAAGGATGAGAAAGTGATTGGGATTCTGGGACAGCTGATCTCTGACCCCAGAAGAAGGGCACTTTAAATAGCCTTGGCCAGACCCACTCTGTTGTTTGTCCTGTCGTAGATGGAGTACCACTCCCTGAGGAAGACATCACCCAGGATCCACAGCTGGTCGTTGCCCATACCGAAGCCAGTGTTGCAGCCAGAGCTCCTCTGTAGAGGAAACAAAGCACACAGGATTGAGAGGGTGTCCAGCCAGCTTCATCAGTCCACCACCACCCTTCCACCCACCCCCAACTGCTGATTAAGAATATAAGCATAATTTCAGCATAAAATCAAATACAAAATAATTTATGTGCAACCCTGTCCAATGACTATGAATGAGTCTCTTCCCTCTTAGTTGGACTCAGTTGCATATGAATTAATCGGCCGATGGGTATTGCCATATTCATGCATTTGGTGAAGCATGGAGGTTACTTTATTTAAATCAGTTGCAAAATTGGTGTTTTGTAAGTCAGATTTTTAAATGTTTCCATACCTGGAATACATAGGCAGATGGAGGGAGAGCAAAGTTGTATCCATTGAGTGTGAAGGTAACATCAGGCATGCTCCCAAGACTATTGCAGTTCACATCAATCTGAAACAATCGGACACAAAACATTGAAGAGATTGTGGATCACGCAGACATTTCATATTTAATCTCACCCATCATTGTCTGAACAGCCACTTTTCTAAGATAAATAATGATCATAGTCAGTACAAGCCATTAAAAACATATAGGAGGGAATTAAATGTACACTTCCTGTATTGTAATATTCAATCCACTGATAATGGGTTTACTCATGTATAATATCAAATGGTGCATTTACCTTACATTTGTGGACTCTATTTCAATCAAAATAGTTTTGGCCACAAAAAAAAAAATATGTGTAGGAGAGTTTTTTATCACCTGTCCGTAGTTGCCCTGAGTGCCTCCCAGCAGATTGTTAATGTGTGTGATTTCGGTGCTGGGTCCAACAACCAGGGAAGTGCCAGTGTCCACAATTGCCCGGCAACCGCTTGCACACGCCACCACTTGGCCATTAATGGAGACCCTGTCGTGTAAGCGAGAATAATTCAGTGCTTAGTAATTACAGTGCGAACACAAGCGGCCTGCCTCACTAAGACCAACTCTGGGGACGTGAATGCATACTTCTTTCGTTTGTTCTGAACCATGATGTGAATAGCAGCAGCTTATTCCAAGCAAACGGAAGGTATGAAGAGAAGGGAACTTTTAAAATGCTAACTTACGACCACATGGTGACTTCCCAGTAGGTCTGCGATGTGACTGGTACCCAGTAGATCTCGCCAGTGAAGTAAGATGAATCAAACCCACCGAAGGTCAAGACACTGCCAGTGTGGCTACTTGGGCTGGAGGATGAAGAACAGAAAACAAGTCACAGCTGGATTTAAAATATGCCACAGTTGGATTTCACACACATATTGCCTCAGATGTTCTTGTGTGAAGGGAGAGCTGTACAGAGCATGAGATGTAAGATGTCTCCGGCTGATGTACCGGCTGAGGTAGAAGGAGAAGACATCCTGAGACACCAGGTCTTCGGCCATCATGTTGTCAAAGACAGGGGTGGCACCGGATGCAGAGATGCTGGGGTAGGAGAGGCCCAGGATCCCATCAGACTCAGAGTAGTACAGGAAGAGACCGGGCTCTGTCTCGCTCAGACCGAAGATCTGATTGGTGTCAATGATACCTGCCACCTTGGGAGGAAAGACACCATTGCATCTCACATAGAATCTTTCAAACAAAAAAACAGAGAAGATAATTTTCTTTTTTGTTAGAACATGAATAAATGTATTGCTTTTATTAATTGAAATATGTATGCAATATTTTGCTTGGAATGTTTTTTTTCTTTTCTAACTTTATATATTGAACCAGAGCCTTTTCACTCACAGTGACAGTGTCATATCCCAGAATGCCAGTCATGCTGCCAGTGCCATACTGGATGGACACGGTGCGAGAGGTGGAGCGAAAGGTGGAAGACAGACTGGGGTTGAATTTATTGTGATTGGCTGGAAAGAAACACCAAAACCTTCACATCAGTCTGTGATCAGAACTCTGGATTCTAATAATGATCAAATCTGGAGAAACCTGTTACTTCTCTCCTCAGTTGGTATCCCATATCATCTTTACAATTTAGTTCATGAACTTTACTCCATAATAATACTGTTAAATAAATATCGATAGAGATAATAAAATATACTTCTGAGGATGCTTATGGTGAAAGAAGATGGCAGTAAAAACATATGATGAATAACTTACAGCAGGCATAGCTCTTGCAGTAGACGGAGGGCACCCACAGGTTGGCAGACCCTGTGTCAAAGACCACCTTGAACGACTGCGGGGGGGTTCCGATGGAGATGATTCCATAGTAGGACACCTGTGTGATGAAGAGAAGTTTAAGAAATGTTATGTGAATAAGATGGCATAAGGTTTAGGCTTCCTGCAGCCTTTCAGCGCTCAAAGCCAATGAGAGAGGATCTTACATCCATGTAGTTGACGAGGGGCTCGTTGGTCTGGGTGGCGAAGTTGGGATTAAACTTGCCACTGGGGTTGTAGGGGTTGTTCTTCAGGAATTCCTCCAGCATTCCCTTCTCCTGCAGAATCTCCCTAACAGATTTCCCCTTCATTAGGGGAATCCTGTGAGAGAAGAGGGAGGTGGGGATGAGCATTTTTATCTGTGCACATTACCTCAGTACTCAGGTCCCTGCACTGGCTACCAACGAATTTCCAGATGCCTTTTTTAAAACTCATCATAAGTCAACATGTCAATGACCTACAAAGCCATCTGTTTGACCTCTTACAGAAGTTACTTATTCTATACTCTAAACTGTAGACTGGTGCCAATCTTCATCAGGCAGATTCCTGTTATTTCTGCATTGGCAAGGAAGACACTAAGAAAATCAAACAAGATAAAAAACAGTTTACTACCTATCCAAGGCACAACTTAATCTGACCGTGATTCGTTTTTTTTTTTAAATGGCATAAAATAAATACCCGACAGAGGTCCCAACATAATTTGTTTTGTTTCTAAAGTGCATCCATTTCCCCACTTGTCCTGCTTAAGCAAGAATACGCTCTGTGTCTGTATGGTCCAGTACTTACTTATGCAGGCACTCGGAAAGAGCGACCAATGCCAAGAGAACCACAGCGCACTTCATCTTGTCCGTCCCGTGTGATGTGCCAGTCCAGGGCTGTGCTTTATATAGCACATGGAGGGAAATCCATCGCTCCATCTAACCTCTATCACTCCGATAAAGAGACGTCAACTGAAACACAGAAGGGATTAAGATAAATCTTGCGACACCTGAAAGTATTCGCTTGTTTTTGCAAATGCCAACTCGATACAACAGTGCCAACAAGCTTTGATATGGAAATCTCCTGTCAGAGGGTATCCCTGTGGCACGCAGTCAAACATAGAGGAAAAATAAGTGCAGAGAAGCTTGACACACAGAGTGTTCAATCTTCAGTCAGGTAATTATTAACCTGCTTTTGAAAACATACACAGTGCAAAACCTTCAGGCAGTGGCTGCATGGCGAACCCCAAACTAAGTTATCCATCAATCTGGAACTGGATTCTAGAAATAAACTACCTCTATTTGTCTGCATGCAAAACAAGAAATTGAAGATTTCTGTATTTTTCTACAGAACAGTCACTGATACATCTTTTTTCTAAACGAATGCCATGTGCTATTGGCATTTACAATATGTATGTACAAGATGGGTGTTGTCTGGGCTGCTGTCCTTCTGTTTGTCTGTCTGAAGTATCGAATTATAAGGGTAACAATCTCAAGGACGAAGTGAATTTCAGAAGTCAGATGATAGGGGTCACAACTACAGTCCAGTACCACGTGTGAGCGTTCAATCTTCAGCGTCGTGTGGCAGTTGTCAAAGTCAAATGAATGTTAAATGAGCTGCAGTCAGTGTAGAAAGAGATTAGATGTTCTGAAGTTTTATTTATTTATGTATTTATTTATTGATGTATTCTTTACTGGAAATACCCTTCGCAGACTAGATGACTGATCTCCTTAAAGAATTTTCCACGCTGTTGCAGCATTCACACAAGCTCGGGCTTGGGCTTTGGAATCAGCCCTTTCCCCACAGCATGTGCGCTGTTCATTTGCCCTTCAGTGACAGCCTGGCAGCTTCTGCACCTCAACATCTAGTTACAAAACAGAGCCAGAGACTTTGCCACTGGGATTTCTAGGAACACTGCTGATAAATTGCCATGCTGGCAACAGGGCAATTCAGAGTAACCACCCTAAGCATCATGTATTTGGAATGTGGGAGGAGTCTGAAGCACACACAGACAGGGGGAGAACATGCAAACTCCACATAGGCCGGGTTCGGGTCCCGGGAGCTGTTAGGCAATGCATATATATATATACAGACAGGTGACAAATTAAAGGAAAAACCAACATAACGTTTCTCAGTGAGGTGTTGGCACCACTATCCGCCAGAACAACTTCAATGCTCTTGGCACAGATTCTCCGAGTCTCTGGACTCTACTGGAGGGATGAACACCATTCTTCCAAAATATATTCCCTCATTTGGGGTTTTGATGATGGTGGTGGAGTGCGCTGTATAACACATCGGTCCAAAATCACCCATAGGTGTTCAATTGGGTTGATATCAGTGACCCCTCACGCCCTGATAGAAATATTTTACCATAGGATAAAGGCGATCACTCAGAATAACTTTGTCATGATTTGCAGTGACCCTTCCCTCTAAGGGGACAAGTGGACCCAAACTAGGGTTGGCCATGCACCGGCTCCAGAGCCCGAAGCCAGCTCCAGGACCCGGAGCCGGAGCGGTGCTAGACAGTTTTTGTTAGTTGTGCTCTGGAGCCGGAGCTGGAGCTGGCATTGCTGGAGCCGGAGCTGAGGTCATGGAGCTGCTCCACTCATTCCCCCCCCCATTAAACCCAGATATTAAGTCCAGTTTTCTTGAATTAACTAAATATGTAACTTCATAGGTATTGTTGTGTGTTGGGGGTTATAAAATAAGATCAGTTCTCACTCCACCTAGTACATAATACATTATTTTTTAATTAATTGTAATTATATGACACCTTCATGTTCTCACTCCGTTCAAGAAGTGATTCTATAATCTCAGGGCATCTCTCATAAACCACTTGCAAAAGAAGTAAAGTCCATTTTTACTCTAAAGTTTAAAGTATTTCCAATTTATTTTATTCCAACCAAATTCTGCCTAAAATAAACTCATTTTATAGCCGTCTGTTATCTGAAATGTCCTGACTAGTTTGTCCAAAAGTTGGTTACCAGGGAGTTAAGGTCACATGCAGAGTCATGCCCCCTGCACCCTGTTGGCCACTTTTGAGATACGAAAATACTGCACCCCTGGTGGGGAGGGGGGGGGATTGTGAAATGTCAACTTAGAGGGGGTGCTGGCAATTAGACAAAAATGGAGGGGGGAGGGGCGGTTGAGGGCAAATTGTACACTGATGACATTTTAAACGACATATTCAATAGATTACAGTACTTAAAATAACCGGACATCTTCCAAAAATACTGGAGAGGTGGTCAAAGTACATACATTACACGGCCAAAAGTATGTGCAAACATCTCATTCCAAAATCATGGGCATTAATATGCAGTTGGCCCCCCCTTTAATGCAATAACAGCCTCCACTCTTCTGGGAAGGCTTTCCACTAGATGTTGGAACATTGTTGAGGGGATTTCAGCCACAAGAGGATTAGTGAGGTTGGGCACTGATGTTGGGCGATCAGGCCTGGCTTACAGTCAGCTTTTCCATTCATCCCAAAGGTGGGATGGGGTTGAGGTCAGGACTCTGTGCAGGCCAGTCAAGTTCTTCCACACCAATCTTGACAACTATTTCTGTATGGACCTCACTTTGTGCACGGGTTGTCATGCTGAAACAGGAAAGGGCCTTCCCCAAACTGTTGCCACAAATTTTGAAGTGCAAAATCATCTAGAATGTCATTGTAGGCTGTAGCGTTAAGATTTCCCTTCAGTGGGACAAAGGGGCCGAGCCTGAGACCGTTATTCCTCTTCCAATCTTAACAGTTGGTCTATGCATTCGGGCAGGTAGCATTCTCCTGGCATCTGCCAAACCCAGATTCCTCCATTGGACTGCCAGATGGTGAAGTGTGAATCATTAGTCCAGAGATCGCATTTCCACTGCTTCCAGGTCAAATGGTGGCTAGCTTAACACCACCGACAATGCCGTTGCGCATTGGCATTGCGCATGGAGATCTTCGGCTTGTGTGGCTGCTCGGCCATGGAAACCAATTTCATGAAGCTCCTGACAAACAGTTCTTCTGCTGATGTTGCTTCCAGAGGCAGTTTGGCACTCGAAAGTGATTGTTCCAAACAACGAAAGACTATTTCTATGTGCTACGTACTTCAGCACTCAAAAGTCCCGTTCTGTGAGCTTGTGCGACCGCTGAGCTGTTGTTGCTCCTAGATGTTTCCTCTTAACAGTAACAGCACTTACAGCTCACCAAGGCAGCTCTAGCACAGCAGATATTTGATAAACTGACTTGTTGGAAAGGTGGCATCCTATGACGGTGCCACGTCATAGGGGCAGCTGAACATGGCCAGTGGAAACGGGGTATTAGACACTGCAACAGTGTTGCCAGGTCCTCTCCATAAATTCCCCCCAATTTGGTCGTAAAAATCCCACAAATCACGTATTCCTCTGTAACACTGTTTTTGTGCACTATTTGATATTTTTACCTTAATTATTTAATCACGTTATTTCTTTACTTTCAGCGCACTTTTCTTTTATATATTCACATGTAGTTAACTGTGTGAGAGCTAATTACTAGATTGGCTTGGGCTCTGATTGATTGAGACTCCTACACCAGGTGTGCTACCTTTTTAAAAGGAACTTGGTTTGTATACCGGGAGCTGCTGCTGAAACGGCCCCTGCTCTTCTGAAGGTCCTGCCCCGGGTCTGTCCTGTTTGCTGTCGGTCCAGCTGTGGTTGCGGAGGCCGCTGCGCTTCACTGATCCGAGCCGCTGCATCATCTGACCGCACGATCAAGAGAGACTGAGGGAAATTATACGCGCAAATGAGTGTTTATTGTGTTCATTAGCGATCGTGAAATGGGCGGCATTTGTGGGGACTTATTAGCTTTTATTGTTTCTTTGTTTTTATTATTTTATGGTTCATTTTAGAAGATTCACTATCCATAATTCTTAAAGCCGATTCCAGTGCTCTTTAGTGCCCCTGCATGTAGCGGGTCGTGGTGGTACTGCAGCCGAACTCTGTAGGCAGAATTGGCTTTAGAATTGGATCTGAAAATCGGCTAAAAGCCTAGAGTATTAGAGGCGCCTAGAAAAGAGTAAGTGGGTTTGAGTGGTGGCTCAGTCATTCTTATAGTGACTACCTTGATTGATAGGGTGTTTCAGAGCCTAAATGTGTGTCCCCTATATTTATTTTAATGGTTTTAACATTGTAATATTTTAATCCATGGTTTTATTATTCCCTGGTGTTTTATTAAACTTGTATTGTTAAAACTTAAAATTTTAACTTCCATTGTTTTACTGTAACTCCAGTGCCAGATAAAAAAACCCAACCTGAATTAACCTAAACTAAAGGTGGTGCCTTCTGTGGCGTAGTTGTAATCGTGCACCCAGTAGCCCTCGCTACACCTCCCCCAAATGTGATTGCTGGTGATGTGAGGTTGGGGGGGGAGAAATTGATTTGTGACAAACCCCTAAATTCCCCCAAGTTCAAAATAATATCCCCCATACAAATATTGCCCCCAAATTTCCCCCTGGGCTCTTAAAAATCCCCCAAATTTAGTGGAAAATCCCCCGATCTGGCACAGTGCACTGCACTCGTGTAAAACACCAGAACCAGTGACTGCACTGTGAGTCTGTCCATTCAGCGCTCTCAGGCTCTTGGCCATTGACGCTCCGGAGCGCCGTCTCCTCCTCCGCCATGTTTTCACACGAAACAAAACTCGCGCTGCTGCTGCGCCTGCGTCAGACTGCCGCTAACTTTGGTTGATGCGGGTCAGTATTTACCATGTGTTTTTCAAACCAAATTTTTCAAGATGTTTGTAATTAATATTTTGTTTTTGTTGAACAGTTATTTACATAAGAACATAAGAAAGTTTACAAACAAGAGGAGGCCATTCGACCCATCGTGCTCGTTTGGTGTCCATTAATAACTAAGTGATCCTATCCAGTCTATTTTTAAATGTTCCCAAACTTTTAGCTTCTACCACATCGCTGGGGAGTTTGTTCAGATTGTGACGCCTCTCTGTGTGAAGAAGTGTCTCCTGTTTTCCGTTTTGAATGCCTTGAAGCCCAATTTCCATTTGTGTCCCCGGGTGCGTGTGTCCCTGCTGATCTGGAAAAGCTCCTCTGGTTTGATGTGGTCGATGCCTTTCATGATTTTGAAAACTTGGATCAAGTCCCCATGTAGTCTCCTCTGTTCCAGGGTGAAAAGGTTCAGTTCCTCAGTCTCTCAGTAGGACATTCCCTTCAGACCTGGAATAAGTCTGGTTGCTCTCCTCTGAACTGCCTCTAGAGCAGCGATATCTTTCTTGAAGTGTGGAGCCCAGAACTGTCCACAGTATCCAGATGAGCTCTAACTAGTGCATTGTACAGTCTGAACATTACTGCCCTTGTTCTCAATTCTACACTTTTGACAATATACCCTAGCATTGTGTTTGCCTTTTTTATTGCTTCCCCACATTGTTTGGATGGAGAAAGTGAGGAGTCCACATAGACTCCTAGGTCTTTCTCATGCGTTACTTCATCTAGATCTGTACCTCCCATAGTGTAATTATAGTGGACAACTGAATATTATCTAATTCCCTCTGAATAGCCTGTGCTGCCGAGATTGTATCTGCTGAGCCACCAATATTAGTATCATCTGCAAATTTGACAAGTTTGCTAATTATCCCAGAGTCCAGTTCATTGATATATATTAGAAAAATCAAAGGCCCTAGTACTGATCCCTGTGGATCTCCACTAACAACCTCACTCCAGTTAGAAGCGACTCCTCTAATCGACACCCTCTGTTTCCTAGACATCAACCAGTTCATAATCATCTACTTACATTACCCTGAATACCTACAGCTTCCAATCTGAGTATCAGTCTTTGGTGTGGAACCTTATCAAAAGCTTTTTGGAAATCTAAGTATATCATATCATATGCTTTCACATGATCTACAGCTGCAGTTGCATGTTCAAAAAATTCTAATAAATTAGTAAGACATGATCTGCCTCATCTAAACCCATGTTGACTATCTCCAAGAATATGGTTTTCATTAAGATGCTCTTCTGTCTAAGCATTTTTTCCATCATTTTACAGGTGATGCAGGTGAGACTGATTGGTTTGTAATTTCCTGGCTCAGTTTTGTCCCCTTTCTTGTGGATTGGTATGACATTTGCTGTCTTCCAGTCAGTGGGCACATCCCCTGTTCTAAGTGTCATTTGGAATATTTGAGTTAGCGGCCTATAATTAATTTCCCTCATTTCTTTAAGTACTGTTGGAAATATCCCATCTGGCCCAGGTGATTTGTTGGTTTTTAATTCTGCTAGTCCCTTTAGTACCTCCTCCTCATTTATCCTGATCTCTCTTAGGGTTTGACTGGACTGATTGTTAACCTGTGGCATGTCATCTGTTTTTTCTTTTGTAAAAACCTCTGTGAAATACTAATTTAGAACACATCTTGTTCGTTTTCCAAGATACCTGTATTTGTGCCCTTTATCTGTTTCACTTCCTCCTTTATTGACCGCTTGCTGTTGTAATATTGAAAAAAGCTCTTTGCATTGGTTTTAGCTCCAAGAGCTATGTTTCTTTCTATTTCCCTCTTTGCTTTCCTCATCCCTTTCTTAAGATCTCTTTGCAGCTCAGCATATTCTCTGTATTTTGTTTCGTCACCATCCCTTTTGTATGCGCAATACAACATTTTCTTCCTCTTTATATTTTTTTGCATACCTCTATTAAACCATTTTGGCCAATGTTTTTTGGTCCTCAATTTGCTAAGTTTTGGTACAAATTGCTCCTGAGCTTCAAGTAGTATATTCTTAAAATATACCCATCCATTTTCAACTGACTCTGTATCCAATGTGCTCCAGTCTACCTCTTCTAAGTGCCGTCTCATACCTTCAAGGTTTACTTTTCTAAAATTGAACACATATAATAAGTAAAAAAGGAAACGAAAATAATGATCGCATCCTACTTTGCACTGTTTTTTGTGGCTCCAGAGCTGGAGCTGGTTAAAAACAGCCGGAGCCGCAGTGTGGCGCTGCACCGGAGCCGCTCCAGAACTGGAGCTGGGGCTGTTGGAGCCGGCCTGGAGCTGGAGCTGAACCTCTGGAGCCACTCCAGAGCTGGAGCCAGCAAACCCAGAGCACTGCCAACCCTAACCATGCCAGGAAAATGCCCCCCACAGCATAACAGAGCATCCAGACCCCCTTGCTGTAGGGGTTGAGCAGTCAGGCCTGTCCCGTTCTCTTGGTGTCCCACACTCGCCCACTTGTCCAGAATTTGGTGAAGGATGACTCCTCTGACCAGATCACTATTTCCACATCTCTGTAGACCAGTGCCTATAGGTTTTGCACCACTGAACTCTCAGATGTGCATTTGTGTTTGTAATGAGGGGTTTATGCACTGCCATCTTGATCCAAAATCGAGGTCAGCTGGCCCTGCTCAGCATTTGTATACATGCCACAGAGCCACAGAGCCATGCCACAGAGCATGATAGGATGTTAATTGCTTAATTGTATCATCCAATACACCTGCTTTGGGGCATCTACATTCATTATGTTCCTCCACTCATTTATTCAGGCTTTTCCTTTAATTTGTCACCCATCTGTGTGTGTGTGTGTATATATATATATATATATATATAGATATAGATATATATATATATAGATATATACTTTAAATGTGAAACATATTCAGTTATATGTTTTAAAAAAGACAAAAATAGCAAGAAATCCTGTTAAAATAATTAGATTTACTCCCTCAACTAACCCACTCACAGAGAATTTAATAGCAGAATAAATACTGCAGTTGCTATGGTGAAAGAAACTGAGGCACAGCACATCTCTCTGCGCATCAGAAATTATTTATACAATAACTTTGCCTTTTTGTGTAAAGAAGACCCCAAAGTTTTAATACTGTATAATAATAATAATACTGAATAATACTGTTCTGCACATTATTGTTGTATTGGCTGAATAAGTCATGCATTTGAAGAAAATGCGAGACAAACGACCTGCAGATTAAATTAAGAAAATGTCCTGTATGGAAATGTGGGCAGTTATAATAACCAAGGAAAACTCATTGCCGGGATCCAGGTCTCCAGGTTTTCAGTTCAAAACCAATCAATTTCAATAGAGTAGGGATAATTTTCTTAAAAAAAAACCTACGCAGACAGGGATTAACATTTACCTCTGCCTCCTAGGAAGATCACTGCGCTATATTTAGAGAACCGAGTCTTTTGATTCATTAACAGACGGCTGTGTTCTCCAGCTAATCAGGTATCTCATATCTGATCGATCTTGCCAGTGAGTCATCCTGTTTCCTTCAATGAAATGCCTGGTGGTTAATTCTCTCCATAAATTCATAAATCCAATTACAGTAAATTGTGTATATCTCAGCATTTTCATTAAGTTACAGAACTGAATATTTTATAAATGGTTTTGATTATATATATATATATATAATCAAAACCATTTGAATAAACACCATTATTCACTTGCATTGATGTTTACATTCCACTCATTTCTTTTTCAGACCCAGTAATAATAACTGTCTATGGATCAGTCAGTTTGGAAAATGCTCGCAATAAGCACTATAAGACCAATTTTTTTTTTAAAAGAGACATTTAATCTCCTGCCTGCACTGATGTTTGGGGTTTGGTTTTGGAGATGCACAGTTCTCCCGAGAAAGGAAACTGAACGTAAACACTTTCATACACGTTTCTCAGCTGTGGTTAAACAGTCTCCAAAGCCCCTTTTCCAAAAGTGCATGAGGGCTGAGCTCTGATGGAGGCACCTGCAGAGACAGACTCCACACCACTATGCCGGGCATGTTAATTACAAACCTAACCCTGTCATTTTGATTGTTACAGAAACACTGTCTGTACTCTGATTGAGTGAACTGATAAACCCTTCACACAGTCAGAGCAAAGAAAACAAGAATCAGTGGTTTATTTTTACATTTTATTGCAGAAAGGTGATGGGAAGAAAGAGTGGATAGTGGTAAGAAAAAAATTGGGTAATTTTGAGACAATCTGCTCTATTTGAATTGTCAACAAGTTGGCCTTACATTCCAGAGACACTCCTCAAATGGGGTTGGTGGTTGTGGTGTTGTTAAGATTTTTTACACTAGAATCTCTGAAGTGTAAAAAAATGCAGACAGAGGAGGAGCAAGTCCCCCAGCTCTCGGTGATCCCAGAATGGGACAGGATATTGTTGCACTCAGGAGACGCGTTCCCCAGGAAAAGGAAGTCCACTTCAGATGGCCTGGGCCAGCCCCACCATGTTGTTGCCTCTGTCAAAGATGGCAAAGTACTCCCTGATGAAGACATCTCCCAGGATCCAGAGACCACCCAAGTTCATGGACTGGAAGCCACTGGAGCAAGCGCCGTTCAGCTGCAAATCACAAGGAACACAAATTCAGTGAGGAAGCCTTACTAACTGGAAAAGTACAGCATGCTGGGGGAAGCCAAACTTGAGGCCTCCCCGCTGGCATCAGTGAATTGATTGAATCGGTTGACTAAAATTCTAATGCCCCATTGGGAAACACCATACCTGTCTGACGTAGGCGGAGGGAGGCAGAGTGTACTGAATGCCATTGATGGTGAAGACAACCTCAGGCATGTTGCCCATGTTCTGGCAGTTGATGGAGTACTGTGGAAGACATGGAGGGTAAGGGGTCAGAAATGGACCAGCATCATCGTCAGCGTTTATTTCAGGAAGGGTACGATTAGAATAAAGGTAGCATTTGGAAAAAGATAAAACTTCATATTAGAATAAAACTTGTGTATAAAACTCCTAAACCATGTCTTTATATAAAGAAAAAGACAATGTTTCTGGAGAGCTATCATCCTTGCAGAAAGCCATTCCACAACCCTGCAGTGCAGCAGCCCTGTCCAACTACCCCTTCAGTATATCAGTGGGCAATCCACTCCAACAAGCATGAAGTCACAGAGGTGCATTTGGAGGCTGGTGTACCTGGCTGTTGCTGGTCATGGTGGCACCAATCTGTTGCTGGATGATGGTGATGTCGGACTGAGGCCCAGCGATCAGGGAGGTTCCAGAATCTACAATGCCCTGGCAGCCCTGGGCACAGGCCACCACCTGCCCATTGACCATGACACTGCAGAGGGAGAACGAGAACAGGACTCAGTGGGCTTCCAGCAGACCGGCACCAACACCAATTAGAAAGGCCATCAGGATCTTGTGCCACGCGTGAAGTTGTAAATAGATAATCTAGTAAATGGTGTGTAAAAATGTAAACGTCAGAGGATTCACTTACTTCTGAATGGAAATCTGCCAGTAGCCCTGTCTCGTGACTGGGATCCAGTTGATCTGTCCAGTATAGTAAGCAGAATCAAATCCTCCGAAAGTCACAACACTGCCCTGAGCACCACCACTAGATAAAAACAAGATGCAGGCAACAGTCACAAAGATATCAAATGACAAGATGAAACCTGACAAGTTTCTAGCCTTTGAATGTGATCAGATAACCACTCGTCATTTACCCTTGCAAGTGTGACATCACTAAACCTCCCTCACATTGCTACGTTCCTGTTTTCACACACTTCCATGACTCACCGGGTCAAGTAGATGGAGAAGAGGTCCTGTGGCACCAGCCCCTCGTTCATCATATTGTCAAACACAGGGGTGGACTGAGAAGCAGAGATGCTGGGGTAGGCCAGACCCATGATGCCATCGAAGGGGCTGTAGTACAGGAAACTGCCCGGCTCGGTCTCGCTCAGGCCAAACATCTGGTTCGTGTCGATGATGCTTCCAATCTGCGAAGACAAACAGGAGGAGGCTGAAGAGGTGCAGACACTGACACTTTTGTTCTGTCTGTCAGCAGCTATGACGGACAGAACCCATGACACCCACAAAATGGTTCTCAGAAACGATGCACATCAAAGAGGCCCTCAGCCTCCTGCACACATGGGGTGTGGATCCCTAAAAGTAGTTGTGTACAAGCGCCATGCCGTTTAGAGCACAGGGTGAAGATCCTGACTGATACAAGTCCTATAAATACATAGGAGAAGATACTGTCAGGAGATGTTCAAAACACAGACAGCTGGGGCATAATAATGCCTGATCAAATGGAATAGTTTAGTTGCTTACATTGACGGTGTCATAGCCCAGGAAGCCAGTCATGCTGCCGGTGCCATAGGCGATGGACACGGGAGTGTTGAGGGAGCGGAAGGTGGAGGACTGGCCAGGGTTGAATTTCTGATGGTTAGCTAAAAATAAAATAAATACAAGACAAAAGCAGAGGAGGAGTATCAGTCACGGTGCTCTGACGGTTGGCACCATATTCCATAAACGGTGTCGTATGAAGCGGCAGTCAGGACTTACAGCAGGCGTAGCTGTTGCAGTAGATGGAGGGCACCCACAGGTTGGCAGAGCCGGTGTCAGGGAGAACCTTGAAAGACTGTGGGGGGGTTCCGATGGAGATGACAGCAACGTATTCAATCTGCAAAAATAAAATGAGTATGTGACTAAATCAATCATACCGGTCGTGCAATCAAATGGAAATTCAACATGTTTTTGGAAAACTTGCTGCCAGTTACATCCTAGACTTCCTAGAGCTCCCCGACTACAAACTGATTCAAAGTGTTCACTCATTGTGCAAGGATGTGCGCTGATTGTATTTTGTACAGATTGTATTACTGCACTTACGTAATACTTTAAAATTCCGTAAGTAACTGTAAATAAATACATTAATAAATAATTTTAAAAAGTGGGATTGTAAAAAAAAAAAAAAAAAAAAACATGTGTACGTATCTTATCACAGCGGAGTCGACCTCGATGCACATTAAACATGATCCCCGACCCATTCCTGACGCCATCAGTAATGTTAAAATTGTCCATTGCTGCTTTGCTCAGTACAGGTCAAGAGAAACATACGGAACATCTCTGCCTCAGCAGCCCCCCTGCGTGTGTCTGTCTGTCAGTGTGGTGCACACACTTACATCCATGTAGTTGTACATCGGCAGGTTGGAGGCGCTGCTGTACAGGGAGTACTTGGCAGCCGGGTCAGAGGGATACTTCTGCAGGAATTCCTCCAGGAGGCCCTTTTCCATCAGCGCCTGCCTCATGGACTTCCCCTTAATCAGAGGCACCCTGTGGGGCCACAGCAGCAGCTCTTTATCTCCCAGTGCTTTGGGACTCTATATTCTCTAAACCATCACTCTATATATCTACACACACACACAGTCATTTTAAATATAGTATATAAACTACCTGAAATGCTGAGGACTGGGATATAAAAGTTGTCAATTTTCCCTACAATATTTCAGTGCCCTACTCTTCTGTGTATAAGCCTGTTCCTTCCCACCTGTATCTGTGTCTCTGAGTATGTCTGTATGTCTGTGTGTGTGTGTGTGTGTGTCCCACATGTATGATATCTACAGCGGGACTGTGTGTGTGTGTGTGTCTGTGTATATGTGTCTGTCTCTCTGTGTTTGTCTCTGTGTGTCTCTGTGTATGTCCCACATGTCCCCTCTCTGCAGCGAGTCTATGTGTGTGTCTCTGTGTGTCTTTGTGTCTGTGTGTCTCTGTGTATGTCCCACATGTCCCCTCTCTGCAGCGGGTATCCGTGCGGCTCATTTTCCCAGCCGCACTCTTCCTCTGTACTCACTTGGTGATGCACTCGGACAGGGCCACCAGGCCCAGCAACACAACTGCCCACTTCATCCTGTTGTCTGTCAGCCACTCGATTCTCCAACGTCTGCCTCTGGCTGCTGGATCCAACTGTGCTGCCCACCTGCACCCGGCTCCCTTTTATATCCCCCAATGGCCTTCACCTTCTCACCCCTCCGATAGTGATGTTCCACTGAAAACAAAACCGACCGCAGCTTATCTGGGGCATGAATCCAATCAGTCCCGTCCAGCACAGGTTTGGAACGGATCTGAAAGCTCTGCAGGGCCCCGTGCTCCTGGAGGCCATGTGATAAGATGTGTGCGCAGGCAAAGCGAATGCCAGGGTTGATACACAGGACCCTCTGGCCGTTGCTGGGACTTGATTCTGTTGTCGGCACACTGTTTGATGTGTCATGACCGTGGCTGTGCCGGTCTGGATGGTCTGGGGTGAAGAGGCAAATACACTCAATACACCAAGCAGGTGAGCAAGTGTGCTTTTTAATGTATTTATTTTTTTAATATTACAATTTAGTAACAACAGGAACTGGTGCAAGAGGAACCAAACAGAATTGCGGAGATATCGGAGTCCTGTTGTGACGGCAGCAAGAGTGACAAGGTCGGGTCATTAATCGGCTCTGGCAGTGTTTGACAATCCATTAGGGGCTGCATGGCCTATGTGCCATGCAATGCTGTTGCTTGCTTTGAAACAGGGGCTATCAGAAGCAAAACATTGAGAAGGGGAACAAGCAATGACAGAGAGATATCCCTCATTATTTAGATTTTCCTGATATACCAGAACAAAGGTGGGGAGGATTGGAGAACATTTTCCACAGTACAATAACACTTACTGTTTACTTATTACTGAATTGCTGAACCCCAGACTGAAAAAACTGAACTCTATACTTAACCACAACCAGCAGTGAAGTAAAATTGCACAGCAATGTGACGGTGTATTCAGGTCAATATTTATTTGCAAACATCTGTACAGTTAATAACAAAGGTGCTCCCAGGTTTATTCTTTTCTTGTACTCAGTGGTTCTCAGTAAATAAATAAAATAGTAATCTTAGCAATTCTCTTAAGGTACAGATTTATTTTCGAATGCAGACGTTTTGCTTCTTGTCTTCGTAGTGAAGCAGCACGGGCAGCTCCTCTCCACACACACGTTCACCACCTTGGGTTTCAGAGAGCAAGAGAGTTAAAACCATCACACTCTTATCAGTGGCCTGGGACAACACACAGGTACATTTATAGCCAGGCTAATCTGATACCATTGTGTTTCCTGATTGTATTTAATTGAAAAAATGAACTTATTTGCAGCTAGAAAAAACAAAATTGTAAAAGATGAAATATGTAGCACTACATACATGAAATTAACAGTTATTGCAGGGTTGGAGGAAACAAATGATTAATTTATATTGATAATGTGGTACAGGAACACTCATTTAATTTAAACATACCAGTTAAATAAATGAGCTTTCAGGGAATATTGATTGTGTTCAGGAGGGGACTTCACAACACTGGCTTGAGACAGTTTCTCTGTGTCTCTTGCTGTAAATGTGTAAATAAATCCAGTGGAGGTTCGGGTTGCGATAGCATGAATACATCCAACAAATACAGGCAGCTGTTCAAAAAACAGAGGTAAAGCCCTGAAGGACAGGCGCATCAACAATGCGGTGAAACAGAGACCAGGCGATGTCGGCTCTGTGTGTTTCAGTCCTTACTGCATCATCTGAGTGTCTCGATTGTGTCTTGATGAAGATGAAGTGGAAAGAAAAGGAAAAACATTGTTTGCTTTTGTGTTGAGACCTCTCCCACCCCCCTCTCTTCACCACCTTTAATACACAAGCATATTTCCCTCTCATTCTCTTGCTCTCATCTTCTCCTGGTCTCCTCCTCCCTCGTTCTCAGGGTCCCTGCTCCATGCTCATTAATAGTCTATGTTTTTGAAGTCGTCAGTACACCGGTATTTGTTGTCTATCAACCTGCTGCAGACCAGGTGAGGCAGGCAGGGGCACGTGTGGTGTTGCCTTTTTCCAGAGAAAGGCACCTGCAGTGGGACACACAGAGGAGATGTTTATATTATATCAGTAACGATATAACATGGCCAGCAGCACAACCTTGTGGACACACATGAGAACTAACACCCTCTGTTTTAATTATACTTAAAAAGAAACGTAAAGGACCACGAGCCAAAACATGCGCTCCAATTTAGTTGTAATTTTTTTTTTTTTTTTAAAGAGGTTTTACTAATAAAACAGATCAGGATCGCCTGGCTCTAGACAGTTAAGAGATTTTCTACACATATAGTAGGGTGCCAGACAGCTTACCCTCCTGATTCCCTTACAGCCCCGGTGACTGCAAACTGGGTCCATCTCTTCGGTCTTAAGGAGTTTAATCAAAGCCTCCTAATCCGGTCCCTATTGAGGGGGTCGGCCCAAGCCACACCAGGGAAACCCACCAGTGAGTCCTGTACAGTGCCGTCCGTCACCACTACACTAATCTCTAGAGTAGAGAGAGACGGCCGGGGAAGTGATGTATTACCCTGGGGAACTCACACTGCTGGAGGGCGAGATCGATATCTTGTTATCAACAGCTTTCCTGAACCGGCTCCAGAGATCAGTGCTGATACAAGCCTTTTTGTTCACACAGAAATACAGATTTTTCACTTTGACAGCCGCAGCCTGATACGGGACGTGGAGAAAGCAGGATCAACCCTTCTGCTCACCCTGGCCACTTAGCACTTTGAAAGAAATATAACACTGCTGCCCTCACATAAGCCGTCTGTCAGGAAATAAATACTTTAAGCCACTGCCTCAGAAGAGTCTGGTTTTCTGCAGAAATATGGCTTTAATTAATACTCGCTTTTCTTCTATTCAATCTCCAGCACAGTGTGCAACACTGTAGAGCCCATTGTATGTGGTGTCATCCTGTCACACTGCGCCGCCTGTGACCCCCACACCTCTCTGAGCTACAAGAGCCTTTACAGCCACCATTGTGCATTCTTCATTCCTCTCCACATTTCCCCCCCAGCCTAAACACAAATATGAATTCACAACACTAGCCTTTATGAGAGCCAAACTAATAAACAACTGTGATCTCACTGTGCTTCATTTGATATATTATTCTGGTTTATTGGTGCATATTGTCAGCTTTTCCTGTCCGTGTGACTTTTTTATTTTATATTTATGCCCATGTAGGTAATACACTGCAGAGTTTCACGTCTGTCTGGTCGGAAGGTGTCACCCTGGTGCCCTAGGTGCTCTGAATCAAGGCTCTTGGGCAGTGAATCGCTGGCAGCCAATTATGTGTGGACTTGTTGACCACTCTGCCTTGTAAGCCTTAGCTGGTCTACAGAGCACTGTAGAGGTGTGTGTTTTCAGGTAGGCCTACCTTGTGGCTGAACGGGTGGCACTCATCGCCCTCCCTCCCGCGGGGCGTGCACATGCGCAGACCCCGGAGCCACAGGCTGACTGCACAGCACGTTCCCAACCCACACTGGACATCTCTTTCACACGCCTGGGCTCAGAGAGGGAGGGAGCAAGGAAGGGAGAGAAAGAGGGAGAGGGGAAGAGGGAAAGTGATAAGGAGGCAGGTAGGAAGGGAGGTAGAGAAAGAGGGAGGAGGTTAGTGAGAGGGTAAATAAATATTAAAACAAGAAAACAAACAAGGAGGGTCTTACTGCACAGTGATCCTGTGTGTGAGTCTCTGTGTGTCTGTGCATGTGTGAGTGTGCGTGTGTGTGCGTGTGTGTGTTTGTGTGTTATGAATGAGGTCTGATTACATCTAATCAGTTCAAAAGGAGGCAAAGCTAAAAGCAGACCCTTTTGACAATCGTAGAGATAATGGATTACTTTTATCAGACAATATTCTGTAGAGAGAAATACAATGAGTAATTAACTGTACTGACATCCACATCCACAGAAATAAACCCTGCTGGGACTGCAGTCATCTACTCAGCGAGTCCACAGCTCTCGTTTGTGGCGGGACAGAGGTCTGTAGGTTGCCACTGCTGCACAAGTCTAACTGTCTATTGTATGATCCTGATGCAGGGGTTGCAGTGGACCCATAGCGGCACATTGGCGCCACGAGCAGAACTGGCAAAAACGTAGAGAACCTGGGTGGACAATGACCATCGCTGATATGTGTTTCTGCTTCAGATCTGAACTGGTGTCAGGGGTCAACTGTGAACTGGCATCTGACCTAAACCCTTTCCAAATTACAGCTCGCTGTCTCAGGCTGGCCTATCGCACCCCCCGCCCTTCCCCCCGTTACTACCTCCAGTCACCGGGTCACATGGCATGCATTCATCATTAAACAGAAAAATTATATATGTAAAAAAGACCAAAGAAAGTTACAATGTGCATCCTTACTTGGGCTCATGTTTTGAGCTTTCTTATGTTTTATACTGACACTGTAGCTCTCAGCTCACAGTGAGAACTTCCCAGTCAGTTACAGATCCAACACTGGGCACCTCTGTGTCTGAACCACTCACTGTGAGTCTCCGGCAGCTCTCATTCTTGTGCACTGTTTACAAAGTTGTTAAAGTAATTACTAATTAAACACTGCCCTCTACCAGGGAGCACAGTTACACACACAGACAGCCAGGTGAATCCCTGGCACACAGAGCTGTGACCAGTGATGAGCGAGTAGTGTACAATGAAACCATTGACAGGGGGAGTCAACCCACCGGCTGATAACACTCTCTGAAGCTAAACAACAACACTGAGTTTGTAGGGAAAACTGGGAGAGTATCACACCTACTGAAGAAACCAACTAAAGTAAAGAGAGCATAATATGGATACATATAATACACACATACATGCACACACACCAACACACATACATACATATTAAAAGTTCCATCACACAAGTTTGTACATTTCATTCAAGTGCTTCTTCAGAAAAATCAGCTGACAACCCCAAAGCCGGGCATGGATGTCTGAGACAGGTGCACATTATCATCAGTGTAGAGAGACTTACCCCGGTGATCACCGCACATCTGGAGCCGGTCAGCAGAACCAGGAGGACAGAGAGCAACAGAACTTGTCTCATTATTGCAGCAGCAAAGGAGAGGCGCCGGGGATCTCCTGCCGTCTCTGCTGGGATGTTCGGGTCTGATGTGCTGAAGTGGACAGCTCCCTGTTGAGTTTCTCTCTCTCTCTGTGTCTGTCCCTCTCTTTATCTTCCTCTGTCACTCGCTCTCTCTGTTTGTCTCTGCCTCTCTCACACACACACACTCTCTCTCTCTCTGCGCTTCTATGACTTCTGAGAGCAGGGGGGCAAGCAGTCCCTTTATTTAACACCTCCAATCCCCTCCGCCCCCACCCCTCTTGCACACACCCTCCCCACCCCCCTCCCTTCATAAGATCTCGCACCTCATTTAGTGTGCTGTGATGCTCTTTTGATCTTCTCTCAACAGAGACGGAGATCTGGTTCCAGCCAGATGAAGGAAGGTAATTATAGGGAACCCGAACACAGACCCAACCTTTAGCAGACTCTGTGCTGTGCATTGGGACAAACAACATCTCAAGGAAAGTGCTACAAAACTGCATAGACATCACAGCTCTGCCAGACTTCAGTTTTGTAATGCAAGAGCCACATTTTGCACAGATTACATTACTTTATTCATGTTTCAGATGTGTGTTTATAATTAATGCTAACAGCACACTCCTGACAATGTTAAAAGTTAAAGGCACATTTTTGGGGGCTGAGGATAACGTTTTAAAAGTGAAATCACATGCATACATAAATAAATCAACACATAAATAAGGTTGGTATCATAATAATAATAATAATAATAATAACTCAAAATATCACACATGCATTGAGCACCATGGCCCTTAACTTCTATATCTCTCTTCATTTTATTTGCTATTTAAAAGTGCATCACTGGGTATATCAACTGCTTTTAAAGTATCTCTGTGCCTGTATTGGATTATGCGCATGACTCAAGTGCACTTCATTAGGGCCCTGAGAGATATTTGGAGCTGGCAGCAGTGGTGACAGATGTGAGGTATTAAGTTGCCCGTGTGTCTCTCCAGGCTGATGGCTCCTTCACGGCTTGCCATCGATCAGCTGTCGGCTTTATAGCCCCTGTGCTGTATGGGCCAACCCAAGCCTCCTAATTCATTATCTTAATCAGAGCAGCCAGGGGATCAACGCCCTACTCACAGGGATCGGATGGCCTCACTGATACACTGACACTCAGCCCGGACAGACACTGGAACAACGACGATCACGGCGCAGCGTCAGGACTGGAACACGCAGGGTGACCGTGCGCAGGATGGGTTATTAAAGCCAGAGCGGTGCAGGACCCTGGACAGTTCAGTGCAGTTCAGCACCAGTGTGGTGCCGTTAATCAGCCTCACCTGAGGAGGGTGAGGAGGAACGGCTGAGCTGCTCGCTGCCTGTCAGCAGCAGGGTAATAGGAGGCAAGGGGAGTCATTGTACTGTAAACAAGCCTGGTGCACAGACCTGACCTCTGCTCTTATTTATCAGGAACAGGGAAACCTGCAGGCTGCAAAACCATTGACCGCCTCACAACCCCGGACCCACACTTGCTCCAGCTCTGCCTCCCCTACCCTGGACCTGACACCTCCTCATCCTCTGCCTAGTGCACCCTAACCCCCACTACGACCAGCATAGCTCCCGTGACTCGGGGCCAGTTTACTCAGCAATGAGTTTCCAGATTGGCAGAACCCACCCTCCGAACTTCCCCTCTCTAAATAACACACCCTGCTGGGTTACACACATCTCTGCCTCTGTGGCTCTTTGTACTGCCTTGGTGTCGGACACACGCATGAGCTTGGCACAGATTATAATTAATAATAATAACAAGAAGGCCCGCAAACACACTTTTGTATTCTGTGTAGGCGACAGTGGCATCACAGGAGCAATTAACCCCCAGTTGCACTGTGCCACGTCCTTTTATGGATTCTCGTCCTGCTTCCCGATCATGAATCAATGTACTTATATTGTGCGTGTGTGTGTACATGCTGCACTATAAAGGGACAGGCCTCCCTGTGGCTCTACTGCACCTGACAGTCCTGTGTCTGCAGACCAGCACGGCGCTGCCACACATTTGGCAAAGGGGCTGTTGGAAGCAGCTCAGCCAAGATAGGTAGAGCTGCAGTCTTTAACTAACAGCAACAGACAGCATTACGGCTGCATTGGTCAATTGCTCCTCCTTTAACAGGTGCTTGTCAACATATATCAATATTATCTGAAGGCTCTTCTTGTCCCCATGATATTGGTGCCATTCATCACAGCCCCTGAGCCGGGCACTTTCAATTACCATTTTTCTCCCACAGCTTAATGGGATAATTCGCTGGTGGTGTAGTTACCTCGTTAGTGGGGCAACGGGCCAACAGTGGCTTAAAGATGGATCTGTGTTCTGATCGAATTTCTTTCCTTCTCATATATATATTTATCCCCCCCTCCCCTCCTCCCCCAGCTATCGCAGGTACAATTCAACAGCAGGCGTTGAACTACACCACACAGCAGGAATCTAGCCAGGCTGTAATTGTTTGAATTGGCTAACCGATAACAAAATCAATTACATAATTAAGTTAAATGATGAGATGTTTATTATGGTACAAAGATTTGGACATCTTGTTCTTCTGATCTTCTGTCATGTAATGCAGGGCACACCATATAATTTGAATTTAAATGTTTTGGGTGTGTATATGGTGTGCCCTTTGACCCCTTTCAGAAGAACAATTTCAAAATAATGCACCAAAAAAGTTGAATGAGTGCTGCAGTTTAACACCCATACAAAACAAACCTACTACTAATGTGGGGAATTCTAAGCAGCAGGTCCACTTAAGAAGTAAGGGGTCAACCAAGCGGAGGAGGTCCCGATGGCTCGATCACCACCCTGCAGATTAATCGAATGGAGCAGAAGTACCCAGGCTGTCCACCTCTGATGTACATTCAGACATAACTTTTCAAACTACTCTGCACTTGAGCTTTGCAGTGTGGGCCGAAGATATGCAAACAGCACCAGCGGTGAAGAACAAACAGCAGCGATGCGGAAGACGAGGCTCCCTGCCTTCCCTCTGACATTTAAGGCAAGGCGAGATCCCAGAACATTTCTGAGAAAACAAAAACACACACACGCACTGCACAGGACCCACAGGCGCACAGTTTGCAATGCTTTGAGATCCTGAAACAGAGAAGGATCCGAGCGAAGCCGCTGGAAGGGTCAGAACCGGTGTCAGTGACATTTAGTTAACGGGGGTGGAGTACCCTGCCCTGGGGCCGTCTGCACTTGGCGAGCAGAACTGGTGAGCAACGCCCACGCTTCCACATACTCAATTAACATTTAATTAACAAGGTGACACATAGACGGCTGCTTGAGTAAACATTGTATAAATGTGGGATCTGAAATTAAAGTTGACTCTGTTCTCACTTGTGTGCCTGGTTAAGAGCTACTGTTAATTGCATTGGGCCAGTTGGTAAATGGCTAAAATTTATATTATGTACTACAGGATGTTCTGAGACAAGATTTCCCCACCACCCCCTCCACTAGTAATGGGTCGTGTCAGAGGTCACATTTGGAAGAGTTGTTGCTTAAAGGATACCGTGGCCATGAGTATCTGCTGCCAACATGAATGTAACTTGAAAGCGATGGTTTACTGTATATCTACAAAGAAACAAACATAGCTAGGAGAGTAACACAATGGTTAAAACACAAGAGCAAAGTTCTACCTGGGGTCCCTACTTCAATGCCACAGAACACCTGTAGGATAAGCCAGAATGGACACTTGCACACCCGACACCGGTAGGCTCACCAAGGAGCTGGATTTTGTTTTCACCCCTACACTATAAGATACACTGATACCTTTTTTACCCTATCCTCTGTTGGTTGCATCTGTTGCCCTAGACTCTGCGTATTCAAAGAACCCAGCACTGGGGTAGTACCCCACCATGTTACAATACAAATGCATTTCTTCCAGGGCGTCTGACTGGCAGTCCTGCGATCATCTATACAAACATCATCAAAATATACAGCAATAAAACCACAGCACAGAATTATGTATTTTCTTAAGCCCAGTTGCATCACGTTCCCTGTGACAACATCAAATCTCAAAACCCAGTTATTCAAATGGAGTCGTTCAGGGCTCCACAACAGCAGAGCGTATGATGGGAAATGCAATAGATGTGGTCGTTTCCTTCACCGATTTAAAAGTACACCACCAGGTCTAAACTGTTTTTAAAGCAGCTCTTTGCCCCTTTCAGATTGATGGCCACGAGTCAAAAGGAGTTTATGCTCTCTCTTTCCTGTTTCATTTGTTTCTGGATGCATAAAAAGCCTCCCTAGCAAAATTGTAATGGGCATCTTCTGCAAACCTCCGTCATCGTTGATGGATCCTTTAAAGCTACTTCAGAAGGGCAGCTGTAAATTAAGCATCCAAAGCATCAGCTGCTACCTGGCTCCCCCATTTCAGGGCAGTATTAATGCAGGAACAATATTCCAGGGTAAGGGGTCAAAGAGCACACAGGTAATGGAAATGGACTGCAAGGAAAGGAAACACAAATGGGATTTTGGAATTATGTGATGACATTTACAGTATACCTCCTGTTGCCTGTCCTAACTACCCCAGTACTCAGACACCCAGCATTTCAGCTCTTCACCGCATACACAACTGACCCACATACTTTGTCCGAGCAAATGAGTTTCACAGAGCGATGTGTAGTGCAGCATGGGAGAGCTCAGCTATTGTATACGCAACACTTCATTCAAAAGTTTTTTTTATTAAATCTTTTTTTCCATTTTTTAAACTTAATTTAGAAAATCGCTTCACGTCTGCCAGTCCAGTCAGACACTTTCTCGCCGCGTCCGGTTGTGTCACGGAGGGGAGAAGTGCGTCAATGGGCGGCATGATTTAAGAGCTGTGTTCAGGTGGGGGGAGAGTGTTAGTCAGCAATGGCTGTACGGTTGCCCAGAAGATGATGTATAATACCGATTGCCTGGTCACATCATTATTCCTCACTTTTTTGGCTGCATCAGCAAAAGGGAGAGTTTGGCTCCTCGTCGGCCTCACACGGCAAATCACTCAGCATTTAAAACACAGGTCTTCTTTGGTTCAGTTGCACAACGGGTCCATGTGACAGAAACAGACTGAAAGTGACAAGCTCTGTCTACCCACTTTTACTGATCACTGCAGCATGAACAAACATGCATTATTATAATTATTTATTTATTTTAAATGCAACTATGATGGCAATTGTTTTGTCACCCAGGCATTTCTTCACTGGTTAAGGGGGTGGAAACATTGGGGGTAAAGCTAACATTACAACATATAGCGTGGTCACTCTCTGTAATACTGTCCAGCTTCTCAGGACGTCTGACTGTGAATCCACTGGACACTTCAGATCAAACCTGCAGAAGAGTAGGGAGATGCGGAACCAGCGATGCTTGTGCTTGTGAACTGACTAAAATATGTTTCCCGACAGGTCCTTTTTATTTTCTGCCCACTCTCTGCCTGTACAGGGAATGATATCCAAAGGGAAATTTTGTGATATATTTGCAGTCAACACCGTCCACGATCTCCATCACTCCTTGGTGCAGTGGCCACTTCTTAATCATAAATCTGCTCCTCTGGATAAAATATTAACAGATAAATTTTGCCTGGACCCCTGGCTAATCTACCAGAAATTAATGGTTTCTATTTCATTTCCTTCACATTCAACACCACTTGTCTCTTTTTTAACTACTGTATTTTTCCTGCCCCCTGACAGATCTGGCTGCGGGTCACGATGACTGGTTTTAATATCCATTTTTAGACTTCCAGACTGGTGCCTTATAAAGAGGATTTAGTAGTTCATGGTGTGACTGTATAAACCATTCTCTCCTCCTCTCCCCTCACAAACAGAGGGAGGGCAGGCTATTTTTATATCCCAAGAACCATTAGCAGTAGTAATAGATTTGTTTGTTTATTTATTTCTTAGCAGGCACACTTATCAACATCCTGATGTAATGCATGAATGTAATCTTTCAATATAAATTCAACAATTTTTTACAATTTCAACTTCCAATCTCTGAAATTGTCTCTTTGATGATCATCATTTGATGTACCAAAGAAAGTCTTTGGGGGCTCCGAGGCAGTGAGGGGGCTCTGGGTACATTCCCTGCCAATTGATTAATTAATTAATTAAATGGTCACTCACTGTTCATACGTATAACTCGTCAGTTGGCAAAGATGTGAGACCAGATCGAGATTCTGCCACCGAAGCTCTCCCAACAAAAGCTCACTGCCACACACTTCAGCACTGATGTGATTGACACAGCAGCTAATGCCGATTATCATCTCCCACCTAGGAAATGATCAGCTCCCAGACAGAGCCTTGAGATTACTGTGTCTGCATTGTTCCTGTGAAAGGGCGGCCAAGCGACGTCTGACGATAAAGTTCCCAGGATCTAATGCACCTCCTCAGGTTGATAAGCCAGCTTAGCTCTGGCAACAATCACTGTTATATTTCCTCTGCTATGGGTGAACAGCGTCAGGAGCTCGAAAACCCGAGTCTGATCTTAATATCTTCATCGCCGTGGGGGGGGTGGATAACTGTGTTATCTCAGGCCAAGCAGGGCACCGGGACACCGCAAAAGTAGAGCATGAGGGCCCGATGCTGAAGCACCAGTTGGCCCATCAGAGGATAAACAACTGTAATCCTTTGTTCTTTACGCTTTCACTCAAATGAATAGAGTAGATGCAGTGGTACAGTACAGAGCATCCTCTCTGATCTCCTCATCTCTGTGCTGCTGCTGCCATCGTGGAGGAATGGCCTGGGATGGGATCTGGGCTGCTGGCGTTGTAACTCACCCAGGCTTGACCAGGCCTTGGAGTCCATATATGGACCAAATGCATGTGTTAGAAAAGAGCTTATGAAATGGGGTGCAATTCAATAATAACAAACAATTGTAAGTTTATGTTATACAGGGCCGTTCATGTAAAGAAAATCCCAAAGCGCTTCACCAGTAAGAGGACTCTAATAGTGAATGCACTCCTACAGCTCTGTGCAGAAGGCCAGGCGTCCGAAATCCTTGTATTGGTATTCAGGGAAGGCAAATGAGAAAAGGCTGACAGAGACAGTCGAGTAGAGGAGGATCCGGCTCTGACTGCAGCTTATTAAAGCTATACATCAACAGCAGGGGGAAGGAAACACACTTGGTAAGGGCCCTCATAAATAATAATCCCGCGACAGACAATTGCAAGCCAGGAAAGTGTTGCAGCAGACTTGTCTTCCAGGTCGTTTGACTCTGGATACTTGGCTCCCGCTGTCTTGATAGGTGACATTTTACTTGTATTTTCCATTACCTTTTTTCTAAGCAGGTTGCAGGGCCGTGCAATATTGTGCAAGCCTGGGTCAGACCACCAGACTCCACGGAGAGCAGTTTCTTTGATTGGTGGATCCTGATGTTCATCATTGTAATTGGCAAGACAATCTATTCCTACCACTTGCCCAAAGCTAGCCATTAGACCATCTTCAGGAGGATGAAAACACATTCTTGTGTTCCTTCACAATGACGCCACAGAGCAGACAGTGGAGTTCCCTGGGGGCCCTGCACTTGTGACCCTAAACTAGTCCTACAGCGGGGGGGGTGTGTCAGTGTGTCCTGCGGCCAAACAAAAGCAACAGCATTATCACTGGCAGTCAGAAAGCATCTGTCACACACAGCGTCCGCAGATGGCCGATAAGGGCGCTCATCCTTTTGAGAGAGTCACATGCACTGTATCAGATAGACCCCGCACCACCCCACCGCCCGAGCCTAAAAAAAGACGTGTTCTTTTCAAAGCGTTGTACAGAGAATACAGCGAGAGATGCCACGCTGAGTACTCATGTCTGGGCTGGTATCTCTGGACTGGGAACTCAGATCCTTCATAGTCAGGCAACACAAAATATGTTGCATGTGTTTATTTTAAAATATAGTGATATAACAGTGATATGATACCCAGGATTAGACATTAAAGATATATAGGTACATACACCAATCTGTGTGTGTGTGTGGGGGGGGGGGTGGGGGGTGTCAGGCCCAGGGTAGGTGAGGCAGAGCTGGAGCAAGTGTGGGTCCGGGGTTGTGAGGCGGTCAATGGTTTTGCAGTCCGCAGGTTTCCCTGTTCCTGATAAATAAGAGCAGAGGTCAGGTCTGTGCACCAGGCTTGTTTACAGTACAATGACTCCCCCTGCCTCCTATTACCCTGCTGCTGACAGGCAGCGAGCAGCTCAGCCGGTCCTCCTCACCCTCCTCAGGTGAGGCTGATTAACGGCACCACACTGGTGCTGAACTGCACTGAACTGTCCAGTGTCCTGCAACGCTCTGTCCCAGAGGGGCAGGGCCACATGGCTGTGACAGAGGAGTGTGGGAATCTACCCAGGTGTGACACCACAGGGGGCATTCGGAGGGGATAGCGGAGTGTCTTATGCAACAAAAGTGCAATCTTTGTTTGTATTATAATGTATGACATGCCAAATTGTCATTTCAAGATATCTCTAAATACAATTTAAGATATCGTAAATTGAATTGCAGATCTCCATTTCAAGATATCTTGAATTGACTTCCTGTTCATTGGGGTTAAGTTGAGATATATCATTTAAAGCTCCTGTGTCATCCTCACTCACCCATTCCCCTGTTCGCCACCAGAGGTCGTCATCTCCCAAGTTTTAAACCATTCTCTCCATTCCATATGCATCAATCACTCCAGTTACATTCCACAGACAGAGGCGTTGCAAGGGGGTAGGCATCCTAGGCAAATGCCTGGGACCCCCCCTCTCACGGGAGAAAACTCCGCCCCCCCCCCCACCGGCTGCTTCACCATCAGGATTTATTTTGCCTGGGGCCCCCACATACCCTAGAATCACCTCTGTCCACCTCTCTCCAACACTATTGGCTCCGCACATCACATTCCTGTCCTCTGCTTCACCCAGGTCTTTATTTAAACCCCTGCATCTCCACAAATCAATGCTCAGTATTGTTCTTCCTTGCGTAGTCAATTCTAAGTATTCCAGATATCTTTTCATGCTCCTTGTTCTTGACTCTTGCCTGTTTCCTCGACCACCGCCTCTCGGATTCTCCATAAGGACTTGTTTGCTCAATCGCCTGAATCACCGCCTGCGCTTTGACTACTCTCTTCGGATCCTGTTTGCCTGCCCTAGACCCTCGTCTGTTTCGACACTTCTCCTTCTCTCTGCACCTGGGTTCTCCAGTAAGGTGCACCGGTCACCCGTGACAGAAAACTGAGCCTTAACATGGACCCAGCAGAGAGCTCCCGCCTGGATTTGGCTATGGCTGCTCAAGAGGCTCGATTGACCGAGCATGACGCCAGGCTATAACAGATTGCGGACACTTTGAATCTCCTGTTGCTGAGTCTGGCACCGAGTACCTCTACTACAGCCTCACCTGTAGACACGGCAGTCTCACCCTCGGTATCTGCTGTTCCAGCGCCCACGTCAGCAACCACGACCACCCCACGAGAGATCCCCTCGCAGTCCCAGAGCGATATGACGGTGACCCGGAAAGCTGTGAGGGCTTTCTGTTACAGTGTTCGCTGTATTTCGCCAACCAAACCGCTGATTTCCCAGATGACGAGGCGCGGATTGCGTTTATGATCACTCTGTTGACTGGGAAGGCTCTGCGATGGGCATCAGCCGTGTGGTCGCAGAGGGGAGCCATCACACGGTCTATGAGGGTGTTCCAGTTTGTTGGCACACCGAAACTATCTCCCTTCTCGTCATTGATTCCCCTGGCACGGACATTGTTCTCGGATCACCATGGCTGGACTTCCACAACCCCGTCATTTCCTGGAGAACTGGGGACATAGTGTCCTGGGATCCTCACTGCATCAACTGATGTCTCTCTCTCTCTCCTGCCATGCCACCCACATTGAGACTCCAAAGTCATCTACACCATTGGTAATTCCTACTGAATATGCGGACCTGGCAGCTGTCCACCTCCCCGGCTGCTGTGAGTTTCTTCTTTGTCTCGAAGAAGGATGGGGGCCTCCGACCTTGCATTGATTGCCGGGGTCTCAATGACATCACGGTCAAGTATACATATCCTCTGCCCTTGGTCCCTGTGGCTTTGGAACAGGTTCGGGGGCTCGCTACTTTACAAAGCTGGATCTCCGCAGCGCTTATAATCTTATCCGGATACGTAAAGGAGACGAGTGGAAAACAGGCTTCATCACCCAGTCTGGACATTATGAGTACCTGGTAATGCCCTTCGGTTTGGCCAATGCTCCATCAGTGTTCCAGGCCTTCATCAATGAGGTTTTGAGGGATTTCTTGCAGCGCTTCGTCATAGTGTACATTGATGACATTTTAATCTTCTGTCCCACTCTGACAGATCACATATCACATGTACGCCAGGTCTTAACCTGTCTGAAGCAGAACGGACTATTTGTAAAGGGAGAGAAATGTGAATTTCATAAACAAAGCATTAAGTTTCTGGGTTATATCATCGATTCGCAGGGGGTCCACATGGATCAAGACAAGGTTAGTGCCGTGACAAAGTGGGAACAGCCCCACATAGTTAAGGGACTCCAACGTTTCCTTGGTTTTGCAAACTTTTATTGGCGATTCATTCGCAATTTCAGCACCGTTGCTTCGCCCCTCACTTCCCTCCTGAAAAGGGCAAAGGGCTCATTGACTTGGACCCCGTCGGCAACCCACGCTTTCCAATAATTGAAAGTCTTGTTTTCTACAGCTCCCATCTTGCAGCACCTGGATCCAATGATTCCATTTGTAGTGGAAGTAGATGCCTCTGAATACGGAGTAGGGGCTATCCTATCCCAAAGGCACGGTAAGCCAGCTAAACTTTACCCGTGTGCTTTCTTTTCCTGAAAATTATCAGGCGCGGAGAGAAACTACGATATAGGTAATCGCGAACTCTTGGCCATGGAACTGGCCCTGGAGGAGTGGAGACACTGGCTAGAAGGGGAACATCATCCGTTCTTGGTGCTGACGGATCATTGTAACCTGGAGTATCTACGTTCAGCCAAACGACTCAACCACAGACAAGCCAGGTGGGCTTTGTTTTTTACCCGGTTTGATTTCACTCTCTCCTACAGACCAGGGTCCAAGAATGTGAAATTAGATGCACTGTCCAGGCAGTTCGACTCCATGACTACATTCTCAGTGACTGCACCCATCCTGCCTCAGTCCTACATCATGGCACCTATTCAGTGGGACATCATGGCACAAATTGCCCAAGCCTTTGAGTCGGATCCCGCTCCATCTCAATGTCCAGCCTCTCGAACCTTCGTTCCGGCCTCCCTGTCCTCGCGCCTCTTGCATTGGATACATGCTTCGCCGGCAGCCGGACATCCAGGTATTCAGCGTATGCTAGCACTCACCAAAAAGACATTCTGGTGGCCCACGATGCACAGGGATGTATCAAGGTTTGTCAACGCCTGTGTATTCTGTGCTCAATCCAAGGCTTCACGACAGCTTCCTGTGGGTCTCTTGGAGCCTCTCCCCATAACCCAGCGGCCCTGGTCACACATAGCGATCGACTTCTTGACAGATCTCCCCAACTCTCAGGGTTATACATCCATCTTGGTGGCCGTTGATCGTTTTTTCCAAGGCGTGTAAATTAGTGCCCTTGAAGGGGCTCCCGACTGCTTTGGCTACAGCTGACATACTCTTTCACCATGTCTTTCGCGTGTATGGTCTGCCCGAAGACATTGTCTCGGACCGGGGTCCTCAATTCACCTCTCGGGTATGGATGGCATTTTGTAAAGCAATCAATATATCAGTCAGTCTCTCCTCAGGTTATCACCCACAGTCAAATGGACAGACGGAGCACCTCAATCAAGAAATAGGCCGGTTCCTGCGCTCCTACTGTCAAGACAACCAGCAGGACTGGAGCCGGTTTCTGCCCTGGGCGGAATATGCCCAGAACTCTTTAATCAGCTCCTCCACAGGGATGTCACCCTTCCAATGTGTCCTGGGGTATCAACCACCATTGTTTCCGTGGACGGAGGAATCATCAGATGTCCCAGCGGCAGATGACTGGCTTCACCGCAGTGCGGACGTGTGGCAAAGGGCGCACACCCACCTACAAAGAGCGATTTGACGCCAGCGGACTCATGCCAATCGTCACAGGCGCCCGGCCCCACAGTATCGGCTGGGGCAAGAGGTTTGGCTATCTACTAGAGATATTCGCCTTCTACTTTGCAGAATTAATGCCATGGCTTACAGGTTGCAATTGCCCTCTCACTACAGGATCTCACCCACTTTCCACGTCTCGTTATTGAAACTGGTGTGCTCGGACCCAGCGCAGCCATCCTTCCTGCCGGATATGTCCCGCGAGCCGCCGCCGCCGCCGCCGCCGCCGCCGCCCTTGGATCTTGACGGTCCGGAGGAACAGTCCTGGGTTCCGGCACATGATGTCTTGGACCCGTCCCTGATCTCGGACTTCCATCGTGGTCATCCCCACGACCTGTGCCCCGACCTCACGGTAGACCTCCCCGACGCAGGCCACGTCTGTCAGGAGCCGTCCGTGAGGAAGGGGGTACTGTGTCATCCTCACTCACCCATTCCCCCATTTGCCACCAGAGGTCGTCATCTCCAGAGTTTTAAACCATCCTCTCCATTCCATTTGCATCGATCATTCCAGTTACATTCCACAGAACCATGTGCACATGCTAGCTTCTATCTCCAACACTATTGGCCCCGCACCTCACATCCCTGTCCTCTGCTTCACCCAGGTCTCTATTTAAACCCCTGCATCTCCACAAATCAATGCTCAGTTTTGTTCTTCCTTGCGTAGTCAATTCTAAGTATTCCAGATATCTTGTCATGCGCCTTGTTCTTGACTCTTGCCTGTTTCCTCGACCACCGCCTCTCGGATTCTCCATAAGGACTTGTTTGCTCAATCGCCTGAAGCACCGCCTGCCCTTTGACTACTCTCTTGCCTGTCTCTTCGGATCCTGTTTGCCTGCCCTAGACCCTCGTCTGTTTCGACACTTCTCCTTCTCTCTGCGCCTGGGTTCTCCAGTCCGGTGCACCGGTCACCTGTGACAGCTCCAATCTGAGATATCTTGAAAGCTTTAAACCAAATATCTTGAATTCTATTTGAGATATCTCAAATTGACCAGGAAGTCCATTCAAAACATACATCATTTTCACAGGAAGTCAATTAAAGATGTCTCAAATTGAATTTGAGTTATCTTGAAGTTGAGTTGTTTTTGAGATTGAGATATTTCTAAATGACAATTTGGCTTGCAAGACATATGGTCTGTGTGTATGCGTTGGTATGTATTGTATACTTGTATCATATTTTGCTTTGTTTTTACCATAGTACACTGTATTTAACCATGATTTTAGCATGCTTTCACCATGATTTTTCTATGATTTGAAAATGTTTACCTTGATTTAACTTAACCAAGGCAGGACTCGTATCGTTACATTTTCTTTGTATTTTCTGTTTCTACAGAGTTTATAAACAAAGCTTTGTTAAAATAAATAAATAAATAACCTTTGCAAACAGAGAGAAAAGAAGCCATTACAATCTCTGGATATCAGCTTTGAAAATGTAGGATTAATATCTGCAGCCAGTGATTCAAAACTTTCCCCAGGATTTTAGAGAGGAATTAAACAGCCCTTTGGGAAATCAGCTGGAATGAGCTGTCCATAGTGCAAATAAAGCATCCTGCAATCGGCACTTATTCCTGGTATGACCCACACTGTTGACAGCTTCTTGCACTTCTTGCTCATGTTGCATATACACTGCCTTTGAATTACAAATTAAATTATTAACCCCCTCCTCCACCCAATTTCCTTATCCTGCCTTTTTATTATTAAAATTGGATTGATCATGAATATTATTGTCCAGGACGACTTTCAAATTATAAGCGCAATACAAAGTGCCTTCCCCTCCAATCTTTATAATTACAGCATCAAATACAGATGACTCAGCTTCTCTGTTATCTTCACATGTAATCTCATTCACGGGTGGCATTTGAGAAGCAATGCAAAATACATAATTGGTGTTTCAGGAATAGAATTAATCCCCCAGAACACTGACACACACAAACATGCATACACATACACATACACATGTACAGACACACACACATGCATACACACACACAGACACACAGACAGTGTAGTTCAAATAGGAAGCAATTGAAAGAGTTTTGTTATCTCTTAGAGAAACACAAATGTCACCACAATGTAAAATGAGATGGAGAGAGAGACTTTAGATTATAAATAGCAATCAGAGTGCAGTATTGTCTGCACTGCAATGCAGTATGACAGTTCAGACTTGGATGCTAAAGAACAAAATCATGATTATAACAAGGAAAATCTAACATTTAAAAACTTGACAAGGCTAACTTTTCATTTGGGATAGAAATGCAGGCAGAGTGGTCTGAAGGTTACATTTAGGTTGTTTTGAGAGCTTTATTTCAGCCTTGTAACTACATTTTGCATTACAATTAAGTAAAGTGATAAAGTAGGGTTACATTGTGGTTCGTGCTGGGGTCTGGGGCCACCCCAAAGTGATAGATTTCAGATTGTGTCTTACTGAGCACAGTAAAAATAAACCAGTTTTATCTGTCTACCCTTCTCTCTCTCTCTCTCTCTCTCTCTCTCTCACTCTCTCTCTCTCTCTCTCTCTATATATATATATATATATATATATATATATATATATATATATATATATATATATATATATATATAAATTAAACACTGCTTGTGGCCGACCTTACTAAAATAAGCCATGCCTTATCATCAGAGTAAATTGGCGAGGAAGCCCCATGACACCCGAGGGCAGCAGGGGGCTGCAGATTCACTCAGCCCGTGTCTCTGCCTGACCTTTCTGTCATGTGTCTGTCTGTTGTTAAATGTTAAACACTGTGGACGTCAATCGCTCAGCTCCCTGCTCATCTGAGCCCAGCTCTGAGTGATCGCCATCCTCTTTACCCTGCCTCCTGTTACGAAACCCTTTTTTTTATTCTATTTTATTTTATTTTTTATTTTATTTTGGTTCAATTAGGTGTTGGACCTTCCGAGGAAGCCTTAATAAGCTCCACCATTAGTAATCACTGATCGAACTTCAAAAAGCAGAAGCCTCAATCAGACTGAACTTGCTGCATGAACACCCTGCCTGTTTTCTATCTCTTGGGTGCAGGGCAGCAGCACGGTACACGTGACAGCACTCTGCAGTTACAGTGTTTAACTTCATATAATATTCTTGAAGTTTAGGAATATATATTTTCATGGAGTGGGATTATAGTTGCCTCCCATTATTTAATGCATTAAATGTTAGTTAATCTGTATGGAACTGTCAATTATTTACTATAGACTATATGGCACTACAAATTATACAGTCACAGCCACTGAAACTAACATGCTCATTCACTGGGCTTTTATGGACAGGCAGCCTTGCCAGATGAAATACTAGCCCTGTCCTGTGCTGACCACACTGTATGTGCCTGTGAGGCAATTGGTGTGGTGTGCCTCAGACCTCCATCCTCTCTGATCAATGGTCATGACAGTGGGATTGCTCTGCTTTCAATCCACAATCCATACCTCTCCAGCAGGGGGGTTATCAATGACTCCCCCTGGGCTGATTAAACCTAGATCACTCCAGCATGACTAATTCAGGCCTATATATCAGATCTCTGTGAGCAAGGAGACTGTCCAGGAAATAAAGATGCGATCAAAGGCACATGCGTTAACTCAATACATAAGATATTAACCATCAACATCAAAATTACACCACTACTGCTGCTACACACAATAACAACAACAATAATAATAACTGTGACAACCATATATGTATCACTTTTTATCAACCATATTCTGACACTAAAAACCGACATAAAATGAATACCCCAACAGCAAGCACCATGGAACTCCAGTGAACTTCATGTTAAGTAATAATACATTTTAAAATTGCAGATATTTATAAAGTACAACTTAAAAGAGCACCGCCTTTTCTATATTCAAGACAACGTCTATCTGGAGAATTTAAAATATAATGTTATTTTTATTTTTTTTATAATGTTATTTTATATTTTTATAATGTTATTATATATAGTTATTTCATTGGTCTTTATTTTGACAAATGCAGACGACCATTTTCAACATTCATATACAGTCATAATTATTCACCTTATGTTATAACTGTATAAACAAATATGATTTTCATACATGCATACATACACACATAAACACATGAAAATACCAAGGTTCTGTTATACCAAAACGCGTCTGCCGTCTTCTCTAGTTTGTCCCTCGCAGGCCCCGGTATGACGTAACGGACATGAGCACAGCTGTCAGCTGACTAGCAGCTGACCAGGAAGCAGCTCGGACGGGCAGCGCGGCGCTCCACCTCTGCGGTTTGTTTATCGTTTGCTTTTCTTTCCTGCAGTATGGAGGCAGCGCTGGAGCAGCACCTGGATGATACGTGAGTCTTTAACATGATTAAATGAGTAAAACACGCAGCACGAAGGTGAATTTCTGCACTGAAGTACACAGGATCTTTCTCGCAGGAATGGAGGCTAGCTGGCGCTGTGCGTGTTGACATATTTCTTTCTGTATGCATAACCCGTCTCCGTCTTCCCTTCAGGATGAAGAACACGGCCATCGTTGGCGTCCTGTGCACCGACCAGCAGGGCCACAGCCTGGGCTGTAAGTACAACCGCCCGCCCGCCGGCCTCACTCCGGTTCCGAATCCAATTTGAAAACACGAAACACGTGACGTCCCGTACACAATCGCGCTCTTCAGTCTTGCTCTTATGAGCTTCTCGAGTGTTTTTACCCAATTCCCCACCCAAGATCACTGTTATTTCGAAGTGATATTTAAACACTTAGTGCGGGTTTTTAATCCAGTGTCAAATCCCCAGATTGTAACAATGAGTAACAAAGGAGAAGCACCGAGTGCCAGGGACAGACTGAGCCTGGCAGGAGGGTGGGGCATGAGGAGAAACACCTTCTCCCTCTCCTGCCCTTTCTGTCTCTCTCCCTTTCTCACTCCTTTTTTCCGCCTCGCACCTCTCACTTTCCCCCCACTCTCTCTCTCTCTCTCTCTCGCCAGGCCGAGGCTCTCTGTCGGACGAGCACGGGGGGGTGGTGTCCGTCCTGGCCAACCAGGCCTCCAAGCTGACCACTGACTGCACCGACAGCCCCACAGTGTGCCTGGAGTCCGACAGCGGGTGAGAGTGGGGCTGCCAGCGCTATGCAGCTCTTCCACAGTCTGTGCTTCTGTTTGGCCGCGTTGGCGATGATCCGCTCTGCACTGCCGCTCTGAGTGCCACTGAGGCTCGGCTCCTCAGACATGGTGCCACCGATAACGTCACGCCTTAGAAATGTCACCTCGAGCAATCTGAGCACAAACTGCTGATAACGACAACTTACACAGTGAGAGACACCCGTCACGTGACGTATTGACTTATTATAGGTCACATGCGTCCGCATTGGACATACAGATACATTTACAGTGAAAAGAAACCATATATTTCCATTACATATAACCATGAACCCCCTTCTCGCCACAGAAAATGATCTGGTCTGTGAGTGACCTGTATTAGCCGATCTGTCTTGTTTTCATGCTGGTTAAATGTAACAAAAGTTTTTACCTCAAACAAAAGGACATCATGTTACAGTGTCCTGAAATGCCATTGGTAACTGAAGACGCTTTCAATCCTGATAATGCTGTGCAGAGGATGACAGTCATACACTTTTATATACGCTTTTATAGGCATGTGTGTTTGGAAATGCTGCCCTGTGATTGGCTGGTTTCTCGTGTGATGTATAATTGTTTGCAACTACTTGCAACAAAAACCCGAACAAAAAGACTAAAACCAAATAGCATCCAGTTCCTACAAACCTCCATTTGTGCATGTTTAAATCCGGTTTGTTGTTTTAAGTATTGTAAATTGTGAATGTGATCGAGAGGCTCATGCTGATGTAGTCGCCTCCTCTTTGCTGCCCCCTGTGGGACTCAAACAGATTCATCTCACTGCACTGGAAACCGTGCCACACAAGCATGCAGCATCCATGTAGGAAGATCAAAGGTTGACGTCGCGGGTATATTTAAATAACTGAAGGCATGCTGCAGATCTGAGCTCTGTTCTCTCTACAGGAACATCTTGATCAGGAAACACGGAAGCATCACTCTGGCCGTGCACAAGATGGCTTCCTGACTCCTGTCACAGAGAAAGAACACGCTCTGGGACATTTTAGTTTATTTCCCGTGGGGCAGGGCCTGGACACTCACCCGACGACACCTCAGCAGCAATCAGGGCTGAACACGCGTCCGGCCACCCTGCAGTCACGTGTGTGTGTGCGTGTGCGTGTGTGTCTGCGTGTGTGTGTGTGTGTGTGTGTTCCCCAGCAGCCATGTTGGGATGTTTGTGCCGGACTTTGCTTGCCCGCAGCTGGATCTTGAAATAGGAAACTGTGTTTGACTTCCTGACGCTGTCCCTCCTCCGGGTCTGTGCGGCTGTTGTCGTGGTGTCGTGACGGCCCTCTGTCCTCTGTTTGGATGAAATTAAACACTGCGTTCCTCGTTCAGATGTACTTTAACCCTGTTAGCTAATGATTGTCCCGTGTAAAACTGGAGTAAACCATGTTTCAGAAACAAATATTTAATAAAATGAAAAATGTCCTACGTGAAAGCTTTCAAGGTTATTGTTGCTGTGACTTAATTTGAACGAGGGTGTGAAGAGGCTGGAGTTCACTATCCTGGGGATCCTCTCCCTGGAGCACGCTATGCTTTTACACTTTTCTATTAAACTCTACATTGTATTGTTCTCAAATTGAAATAAACAATACAAAAATAACACGGAGACCCTTTCTGGGGGCGGATTCTTCCCTTCTGTGTAAATGTACAGACTCTTTATGTGGGTTAACTCTGATATAAATCCATTAGTTGACGACCTGTTCACTGTTTTGCACAACCCGTGTCTGCCCAGCAGGGGGTGCTGAGGTCGTATAGCAGCAGCGCACTGTGCACTTCAGAAAGCCGGTTTTGTTCAGCAGGGGTTGCCAACTATCGTGATAGTCCTGGAGTCTCTGGCAATTACAGATTCAACTCCCGTAACACATCTAGGGAAAAACAAGGAGCATATTTACTCTCTTTTGAGCTTCTTGGCAGCTCCATACCCCAGTCTTTTTAAATGCTTTTTGTCCACACACTGGATGAGGTGCAAATAAAAGTTGCTTTAGCAGAGAAAACATCTTGTACCTCTGTATCTTCTGCTACAACTAGTGTGTGTATGTTGGGGCGGGGGGGATCTAGCTGGCTATGGCCTGGGGTTTGAACAGATGTTTGGCCTTGAAATGGGGCAGAAAATGTAGAACAAGGTTGTGTAGCGCATAGTCAAACAGATCGGGACCAAGGACTCTGAATATTTAGGTGTCAGGCTGATTCATTGCCAGATCGGTCTCTGAAAGAAATGTATTGATCAGCAGCTATTTTGAACTAATCCATATCAGTCGATTGGGTTGAAACAGTGCCTGTGCGAGCCTGCCTTTCATTGTGGGGCTTGAGAAGTGTGTAACGGACAGAGACGCTCAGTTCCCAAAACAATGACTGTGCCTTGCCTTGCCATGTTCAGGAGATCAGGTAAACATGGGTGAATTGATAACAACCCGTCCTGTTGTTTAAGTCATCCACAAGGTCACATAAGGTTGAGTTTTACTAACTGGGCATGACTAAGTAATCATAATTACTAATTATGTATGCTGTTGATTATAAAGTAATCAATATAACCTGTTGCATATTAACCAGCATTTGATGGATATTATTTGACCTACCAATTTTCTTGTCCTCTCTTGAAGTGTCTATCAATGACCGCACCTGTTTCTCCAGATTATTTTATTACCGAATAAACATTTGATTGATTCATCGTTGTCCTGTGGATTCCTTACAGTATTGAGTTGAATGTCACAGAAAAAAATGTATTAAAATCTCCAAGCTAAGTCTGTGTCAAAGCCGTAACTGGAAACTTTCAGAACAATTATCCCAACGGCATTCCTACCAAAGCCCTTTATTGCTGGTTGTTTAAGGACAGTGAATCTATATCCATTCACAATTGCGTCTGTACATCTGCGATATTGTGTTTGGCTGTTTGCTTTGGTTTTCTTTTTCTTTTCTGTGGCGGCGGCTACAGTTGTTACCGAATGAACTCGTCCGATGTGGCGGCCGTTCAAACCCCCAGACAGCGGTAAGATGAGAGTTCACCGTCTCTCTCTCTCTTCTCTGTCCTGTATGCATTAGTAGCGTCTCCCCCATTGCCCCGGCCGCTTATGATTCAAACGCAGCGCGCAGACCCACCGCCACTTAGGCGAGGCGCACTGGACACTGACAAGTTGTTCAAGTGGTTTAAACAGGTTTCTTTATGCATTTTTAAAACTTCTGGATCATCTTTAACTCGAAATGCGATTAAATACCCGACCTATTTTGTGTCAATGATCCATTTAGTTTCTCTTTAGAGCTCTATAAAAGTTCTCTAGTCGCTTTCCTATTTGCAATACTCCAAATAAAGCTGATACAAGTAGGTATTTTTTGCATATATTTTATATTTCTAATAATACATCACTGTGCATGCACTCTCTGATCTTAACGTAAAAATGATAGTGTCACCTTAAGTAAAACATGAAAAGGAATTATTTTAGGGTATAGTACACAATTAATCCATGCAATTAATCAATCCAGGAAACCAAATAAAAACACAGACATCAAATAGCTCAACACGCACACAGAACCAGTCCAATCCTGTTTGAAGCTTCACCGGCTGCGCTGCCGAGCCGAGCCGAGCCGAGCCGAGCCGAGCCGGGCCGGGTCTGCGGGGCGGTGCGGGGCGGTGCGGTCCGGGGCGGTGCGGGGCGGTGCGGGGCGGGCGTGCGGGACTCCCTCCAGCCGGCACTGCAAAGTTTGGACATCACGTGTCCGCCCGAGCAAGGCGCCCCTGGGCTTTTCTCGCCCCTGATTATTATTCCTGAATGGTGCTGCAGCAGACCGGCCGTCGGCGGCCCGCTCCCTGCCCGAGAGACGGCGTGCATCTCCGCGGCTTTCTGTCTGTCCGTCGTCATTTCTCAAATCCAGCCTCGGAGACGTATTCGCGATGACTGCGGGGGTACCGGTGCGCTGCCGGGGCTGCTGTCCGGACTCCTGACGGGACTCCTGACGGGCGGGAGGAGCACGTTGATTATATATGAGACTCTGTGGAAGAGGACATCACAGTCCGGGGACAGTTGGCTGAACGTCGGTCCTTCTATTCTACCCCCCATTCATTCATTCATTCGTTTGTTTAAATTAAGCTGGACGAAGATATATGTACGACTGAAGTGATATTGGAAGCGATTTCTGTTTTCCCAGAGAATGGTGAGTTAATGTTAATGTTAATAATAGTAATATATTTGAATAGAAAAAAAATAACAATAATGTCATTGGCTACTTTTTTGTGTGTCAAATGTTTAATTGCTTGTTTTTGTCAGTTCTTGTATCCGGGTAAGCTTGTTACTGAAAAGACACCTGGTTGACCCTTAGCCCACGCCGGGGACAGGTTGATAATATGGGCTAATGATGAGCGGAATGTGAGGTGGCAGTGTGCTAACGTTCATGAATGAAACTGTGTTAAATATATTGTCCAAATGGCTGCCATTTGTCTTGAACGTTAAAGCTTCTTACTGAGGAATTTGCAGAACAAACCCTGAAAGTGCGACGCTAATCTCCATTCACGGAGCTCTTACACAGTTTATGGACAGGTCTCTCCGAGGAGCCCCGAAGCTCTCCGAGTGGCCCTGGCGACCCCCTCCACGGGTTTAGGGTTTTTTTCAGGCGACTTCAGGTGAAGCCAAGATCCTGACTGCGTCTCAACTGACTTTTTTTTTAATCTGCACGTTCCTAGACATGAAATGTAGACTACCGTGAAACGGCAAGATCTAACTTTAAACCGGCCTATAAATAAATAAAAAAGACATGCCTGCGCCAAAGAAAAGGAAAAGTGAGTGCGTCGGGGCTTTTTAGGTTCATCTAAAGTTACTGTGCCTCCGACGTGGGACGATTCATCAGCACACAACCAAGAACTCCCTGTAGGCTTTCAATGAACATAACCATGCGTGGCATTTCTCTGTGCAGCTTCTCCCACTCGGGACAGGCTAGTTTTACTTAACCCCCCCCCCCCACACACACACACACTCTCACACACACACACAACCACACACACACAACCACACACACACACACACACACAACCACACACACAACCACACACACACACACACACACACACTCACACACACATTCTCACACTCACACACACACACACACATTCTCACACTCACACACACACACACTCACACACACACACACAACCACACACACACACACACACACACTCACACACACATTCTCACACTCACACACACACACACACATTCTCACACTCACACACACACACACACTCACACACACACTCACACACACACAACCACACACACACACACACAACCACACACACACACACACACACAACCACACACTCACACTCACACACACACACACACTCACACACACACACACATTCTCACACTCACACACACACACACGTTTCTTGTCGCGGTGCATCTAACACAGGTCTTGTGTTTGTGTGTTTTGTGCAGCACACTTGTGCAGGGCCGCTATGCCGTTGGCGACGCACACACTCCTGCCTGTTCACACCCGCTCCTGGTGAGTAGCTCTGTTACTACTGGGTGTCGTTCCCCTTCACACACCGTTATATATTTGTTTCATTAAAAAAAAAAACTCAAATTAGCAGGTAAAGTTATATTAGACAGTTAAGCAATACTTGTTTCAACAGTGTATATAAACACAGTTGTTGGTTTGTGTGTTTGTTTGGTTATTGTGTGTAAATGCTACTAAACAAACCCAGCTAGGCAAGGTCTCCTACCTCATAATTGCATGTTTAAGCACATGGCACCTGGATTACTGTGGGGGTAAGGTCTTCCTTTAGGCAAAGTTTCAGGATGAGATGTGCAGAGATGTCTGATGTGACCTTTCACACCCGGTTATGCAAGTCCATTCCCTCTTCTGGGAAAGAAAACGCATACATAAAAAATCAATGGGGATATTGGGATTGTTCCGTCTGTCCACCGTGATGCAACTGGTGTGCAAATGCAGAGGTGTGGACAGCTGGTCACAGTCAGACAGCAGGAGGACACTTTCACTGGTACTGGTAACACTAAAATGAAATTATTAATAATAATAATAATAATAATAATAATAATAATAATAATAATAATATTATTATTATTGTTATTTATTTCTTATCAGACACCCTTATCCAGGGCGACTTACACATTATCAGAGCAATACAAAGTGCAATAATACAGTACAGTTCAGGCATAATACATTTTACAAATTTACACAAGTGAATACGAGATACAGTAAGCACTATATAAGGTCTTGCATCCTAGACTGTAAAAGCTGATAAGTGCAGACAAGATGTGAAGTCAAAGTTAAGAGTTATGGGAGAGGGAGCGTAGGGAAATCAAAATAAACAATGCAAGTGCTATTAATGCTATTAATATATATATATATATATATATATATATATATTGTTATTAAGGCAAGAGTATGATAAAACATTGTATAAGTGCAATCTAACAGGATAATGAAAGACTACATTACAAGTACTGTCTAAAAAGTTGAGTAATCGCGGAAGGAGGTCAGGGACTCTGCTGTCTTGACTTCAGTGGGAAGGTTGTTCCACCACTTATGGGCCAGGGATGAGAAGGAGCGGCTCTGGAGGAAGGAGAGCGGAGAGGAGTGTGTGTGAGAATCGGGGCAGAGAGAATAGCAGACGAGTCACAGAGTTCTGGATGAGCTGGAGCGGCGGGTAGTAGTTGCAGGCAGTCCGTCCAGGCGGGAGAGGACCAGGGACTGGACGAGCAGCTGAGTCATGTAGTCGGTGAGGAAGGGACGGATCCGGCGTATGTTACTCAGGAAGAATCTACAGGTGCGCGTCAGCGTGGTGATGTTCTGGGTGTAGGAGAGCGCAGGATCGAGGGTGACTCCTAGATTTTTAGCGGAAGAAGAAGGAGAGAGTGTGGTGGATTCCAAGGGGGTTGAGATGGAGAGGTCAGCAGAAGGTGAGGAAGAGGGGGGGGAAGAGGAGATCAGATTTGGAGAGGTTGAGCTTGAGGTGGTGCGAGTGCATCCAGGCGGAGATAGCAGACAAACAGGAAGAGATGTGAGAGGGGATGAGAGGGTCAGAGAAGGGGAAAGGCAGGAAGATCTGGGCATCATCTGTATAAAAATGGTAACCATAGGATGTGATGAGGGGGCCCAGGGAGCGAGTGTAACATGAAATAATATGAAGTCAGCCACGGCAGAGTCGGGTCACTGGAGCACTGTTTCGCTTTCTCCTTTGTCAGGGTGGATTGAAGATGCAGCAATACTGCTGGAGTTCAGTATCGGGGGGGGCTTCTTTCTTTGGGAGGTATTTAGTGTATTGGACCCGTGTCTTCCCTGTATAAACCAACCCCTTCATGGTCAGCACGATGAGTGGCAAATCCACTGTAATCTTGATTGATTAACACAGGAACAGAGTCCTGATATCTCAAGCTCTCCCTCCGAACGCCGAAGACGTTATCGTAACTAATGATCCTGACGATATCGATCCGAGGACAGTCACCGCCGGCCCTGAATGCGTCCAGCCGGCCACACACTGACCGACTGTCCTGGGGGTTTAAAGTGACACCAGTGTGCACAGCTCGACTTAGTCCACGTGTTATCTCAGCAAAGTGCCTCTTCGCGCAGATGTTGAAGTAAACAGCCCAGAAAGAATGAATAACAATGCAAATTGTGTGTTCTCGGACTTTACAGGGCAGGGTGTTTGTGTTGCCTGCGGCTCTCGGTCCTGGAGAGCATTGTAAAGCGGATAAATTAATCCATCGTGTTAGTCAGAACCTCCCTCTGCCTTGAGCAAAGTCTATTGCACCTTCAAAACAAGCTCCCTCCCAGAGAGAGAGGACAGTGGGGTGGAAAAACGGTTCCAAACCTGTAGGGAACGCAACTTTGGCCTTGTCTGAACTTGTACCGATCTGATTTACAGTAATTATTTCCAATTAGAATGAAAACAATACACCTGAAATCATGCCAAATGCCTTTTTATTTGGTATTTTTTATCGCTGTGTGCAGATCTCCTCCCTGGGATTCAGTTCTAATAGTGCTGTCCTGGTTGTGCCAGAAAACCAGCAAACGGACAAATAAAAGCACACACAAACACAAACACAGTGAACAGGTGCCTGTGACAGAGAATAATGTGTGAGCTCAAGTGAAGATGGCCTGTAGACCCTGCATCCTCTAGCATGACAGAAACACTGGACACGAAGTCACACATGGTTTCACCTGGGGGCGAGTTTAAATTAGTTACGTATCCACGGGCAAATTGTGTCCTTTCTGCTGCGCACCACGAATGCAACGCTAACAGTCACTTATTATGAAGTCGGTGTTTTTTTGTTTTTTTTTTGTGGTTGTCTTTCAGGCTACAGAATACAGACCACCTCACTTCCAGCTCACAGACCACCAGGAATGAGAACATAGCAGCCTGGTTCTGATCCGCGATTCGAGACCCACAGTCCCACTATGCTCCTCAAAGAGCACAACAGGTAGGCCTTGACTTTTTTTACCATTTACGCAGGAATTCCAGTTGTGATTCGTTGTTGTAGTCGTTGTTCACATGAGATGCCATCTTGCAGAGGCCATGACGAAGTGCTGATTGCGTTGTTTTTGTGTGTGAATGTTGAGACCCTATTTATAACCTCAGAGAAGGGTTTGTTTGTATTTTAGTGTAGATTTTAGTTTTGTTTGTCTAGGAGTGACTCGGTGAGAGGCAATGAGAAATCAGCCAACACCGCCAAAAGTAACTTATTGAATCAAGAGAATGTGAAGGGGGTTGTAATTGAGGGGAAAAAGCAACCACTCAGAACCCTGTCTTGATGGACTTTTCCGCACTTTGGTGAAAGTCTATTTGCCGGGTTCGATTCAAGCTGAGAGCAGCAACCCGGCTCGGAGCCCCTGGATTAGCGGGCCCATTCAGTCCTGGACTTGGCTGCCAGGTCCTGTCCTCTTTGATTGAGGCCAGCTTTAACACAATAAACCATGTCGGTGTTTGCAGCTCATTACATTTCTTCCTGGTTCAGATTGTATACGGCACGGGCAGGGGACCACAGGTGTAACCCCCCCTGAAAATAAAGAGTAATAAAGCTTTCACAGGAGGGTGGTCTTTGTGAGCTTAATCGGAAATGTATGGAAAATTTCTGTCAGCACTTTTCTTTATGTTACAGTACAGCTGGGAACTTATTTAATGAGCCAGCGCCGGGCGTTGGTTCCTGCCTCTTGTTCCCTCCTCGTGAGGGAAAGAGTTGAGTAGAGGGGTCTAGTGAGGAGGGAATGCAGTTGGACGTGTGACGGCGGTTGTACATCAGGCTCGGCTCCCTTTCTCTCGAAACAAGAGCAGATAAAAGACACAGACCCGTCCACCTGGGCAGTGTGGCCTCTGCATGTTGTGTGCTCAGGAATGCGCAGGTCTCGGCTTCGGGGCCCCCGGACAGCCGGCCGCCGCACGTATACACACGGCATTCTGTGCCCTGATTGCGTCCTGGGGAATCTGCGTGCTCAGTGTGTTGTTAATCAGGCCAGCATGGTTGAATATTAACATCCCCTCCAGCGCTGAACTCCCCCCCACCCCCGCTGCCCAGTCCCGGTGCCTGAAAAGATCTAGGTACGCACTGCTCTCCCTCTGTAGGATCCACATGTTCTCCCCGGCCCAGCAGTCTTGTGTCCTCAGCAGCTGCCGGCTGTTTGCAAGGCTCGATTCTGCTTTCAATTAAGACTCCCCCCCGGCGAGGATGTTTTAAATACAAGTTTTCCTTTGGAGCTATTGCTGAGATTTAAATCGCCAATAGCACTGTGGAGTGGATTGTACTGTGTCTGTGTGTGTGGTTGGGGGGGATCAATGATAATATCACAGATGGAATAACTGTATCTCCTTGTGCTTTACAGACATTCATGGCTGGCCTTGTACGTGGGAAAAAAAACGAAAAAGTTTGCTGTGGTATTCTGTGGTAAATTGTTGTAAAGTGTAGTGAATCTGTGGGAAAAGCAAAGCAAGTGTGTGGTGTTTCGGTGCTGAACTCTCCTGCTTATTTCCAAGGTCATTTTTCATACAGGTCGTTTGAAGTAATGAAAAATGCATCGAGAGAGAGAGAGCGCAGCGGGATTCTGGGTACAGCTCAGGCTGCGCCGTTAACGTGGGCAAGCTGTGTGAGGCTTTGCTCCAACGCATGAGCTGCTCAAATTGAGGAACTGATCTGGAAGGGGTGAATTGAAATTTTCCGTGAACCCTGTAACTCATAAATCTGTAACAGCAGGCAAGAGCCCCCCAGCCTCGAAGAGAGTCTTTGAAAAGTGCTGTCCTGTGAAAGTCCGCTATTGGTTTGACCCACTTTGAAAAATGACATAATTTGTTTTACTTTTAGGCAGTTTTATGCATCAACAACTTTATTGCAATTTGCTTGTGTATAAAAATACTGTACATACCATCAAAAGGGCTTTAATATTTTATTGTAATCACGTAAGCTGAGACTTTATAAAAAGAAAACGAAGAAAGATTTGACATGGCAGAGCGGCAGAGACACAACTAGAGCATCTGTAAAATAAGTGATATAGTACCTCTGGAATTTGTTGCCAACAAAAAATACCCTGAATAACCCAAGTCTGGTGATATTTGAGTGAGAATGTGGGAAGTGGGCAGGGGTGGGTGTGGCACTGAAATTGGATAATATAGATGTCTCTCTGAAACAAGAAGAACAGTCCAAACCATGGCTGTAGCCCGGTCGCCCCTCCCCCCAGGGCCGGGTTGCGCCTCCCCCCTCTCGGCACACTCCTGGCTTGCCGGAGCAAAGTGGTGGCGCTGACCAGGACTGGGGCATACAGAGCTCTGATTCATTCCCCATTAATCCACTCAATCACTCGGCCTAATTAGCGCAAGGGACCTAAGGATGGCTGTCTGAGTCACAGGGGATCAGCAGTGGGCCCTGACACACAGCAGACTTCTCACTTCCTTGTAGCATCTCACCAAGCACAGCTTATTCCCTGACGTGTACAAGACTAAAATGATATACAATAAAAAGACTAGGGGAAACAAAGTGTCAGCTTTTGTTTCATGTTGCATAGGAGATCTGCAGTGGGAATTGGGTCTGTCTGCACAGAGGGCAATGTGCCTGTTGGGTTCAGTCAGTGTAACCTTTGAAAGCTGTTTTCATCAGATCTCGGTGTGGAGTTTGAATTGAATGTGAAACTCCGTGCGTTGGGCACAAGTCTGTTGGTTTTTCCTCATTTCAGGATTAAGGGTGTCAGAGTTCGAAGCCTCCTATCAAAGAACAACATGGCTGCATGCATTTTAAAAATGCAATCCCTATCTGCTTATGCTGCTATCTGCCCAGTCCTGTGAAAATACAGAACAAAAGGTTGTAGTCTAGTATGTATTATTTCAGGGAGGGTATCTACCCGGTTGTAAGATTCTGAGTCTGGGTGACAGGTAGAGCAAAACACAAATGCAAACCCTAAAATGTGATTGAAATGGCTTGCCAGCTGCCATCGAACTCCAAATGTCGTGTATCTAACAAAGCACCTGTCATCAAACCTGGTGAAAATAGACATTTGAAATAGAAAAATAAAAATAGAAAATGCTTCTTGGACGGGTTTAACCTCACGAATCACGCAATCACGTGGATTTGAAAGAAGGTTGTGTTAAAATGAACCAGGATTTGTTATTTTCCTTATAACATATTCACAACTCTACAGAGATCAGCTGCTATACACCATTACGTATATTAATTATAATGGCAGCACAGCAGTGTGAAGCTTTGAGTCTCATGAGTAACGCAGGTGTCCCAGGACAGGGCAGTTTACAGGCGGTTTGAGAAGGTGGATGTGTAGAGCTGGGCCCCTGCACCTGACAGTCGGTTTTAACTTGCGTTCCTAATTCTAACCCCGGTAGTTTTTTTGACTGACTTCAGGTCATGAGTCAATCTCCCCAGCAATGCCAGCTTACTCTGAGCCTCACGAGACTGTTTAAGTGGCTACGGGCAGGATAAATCTCTGAAATCTGGCTCTCAATGGCCCGGGAGCCCCGTGACACGTCTGTGAGGCCCCCGCCTGCTCTGGCTCTCTCCGCCGGGCTCCCGCTGTGCACGTGGCCTACTGTCCCGCTGTGCTTCCCCTCAGCTCCTCGCAGCCTCGTTGTACTGTACTTTACTCTGCAGCAGTACAGTTCCCTCCCATGTGTGGCTGTACTGTAGTTTTTAGACCACAGAATGTAAGTTATTTATTTGTGTAGCTATAAGCAGGTGCCATTAATGAGTATAACACATTGGTTGCTATCAGCTTAGTAAATGTGTGTGTGTGTGTGTGTGTGTGTATGTATGTATGTATATATATATATATATATATATATATATATATATATATATATATATATATATATATATATATTATATATAAACATACATATACATTGGAACGTTAGTGGTTATAAAGGGTTCTCAATGCAATCATTCAGAGCAGTTTAAGACAGACATCAATTGGCTTTGAAAAACTCAAATGAGTCAACCAGGAAGTGTATTTTCTGTCTAAAAACACATTGGTTTACTGCTCTCTCTCTTATTTTTTCAGTGGAAAGTATAGATATTTAATCTGTGTGCATTTTGACTGGACTGCGTTTGCTTTGAAGCATACATTGAAAGAAATATGCCTTTTTTGTGTGTGCATATGGCTGGAATGCTATACGTTATATTCTAGGGGACAGCGCACCGAGGCCCCTAGCAGCTAAGATCTCTTGGAATGCTGTTCACCAGTCTGTTAACTGTTCAGCAGCTGGCGGAGAAGGGACTGCAAGTGCAGTTATTAGCTTCACAGCCCAACAGTCAGACCTCTCAGGATCTCAGGTGATTTTCCTACACATAGTGCACTGTTGCGTACCAAGAAGCAGGGACTAAGGTAACTAAGTTCATATCAATTACAAGCTAAACAAAATAAATAAAAAGTTACTTCATCACCCTTTAAGTTGGCACATTGACCGCGGTTCCAGTCCCTGTCATGCAAGTGCCCGTATTAAAACATTAAAAACATGACTCCACAATCCTGCTAGGATTCACACGCTGTTCTAGGACAACGGACACGCCACCCTGGGGGCTGGCTGCTCTGACCGGCTGGCCGCACTTAATCCTTCCCATGACAGGTGGGACGACGTGTGCTCATGACACGGGATGCAGCCCAGTGACCCTGCAGACGCGTCTCGGTCTCAGGGAAAGACCCACAGGTGGTGGAGAAGAGCAGCCCCTAGGTGGCTGGTGTGGATTCAGTCCCTTTGGACCCCTGGTTATTCCTGTACCTGACCCCCCCACCATGGCTGTGTGTACGGGCTAGTGAACAGTCAGGGCAGCAGAGCAGGGGGTCACAGCTTCTTTTGAGGTGGTGTGGCTGGATTGGCAGTGCTCTGGCTCTGATAGTTTAATAATCAGCCCCCTGACTGTTGTGGCTTCAGAAGTGCCAGTGATGGCTCAGGCATTGCTAAAAAGAGAATGATTTCATTATTAAATGTGTGTATGTTTTTGTGTATTTGTGTATTATTGTTTACACTGGCTCTCTGGGGCAATTCTTCAATGGGCGGACACTGACCATTTGTCATCTTTTCATTTTTTGTTCCTTTTTACCATTTTCTTTTCTTTTTATTTTAACTAAAATAGTGACTCTAAACAGACCCACCGCTGTCGACACGGTATTCAAGGGCGGGGCTGTCAGTCTGACTGCAGCCCAGGAATGTGTGCTTTGTTTGATTCTTGACCCACTATCTGGATTTTAATCATATTGTTTTTACTTTACATAAGAGACACTGGCACATTCCTTCAACAGCTATGTCATCTATCTGTGCCTGGTGTGAGTTTTAGTTTTATATTGTAATAATTAACATTGTGATGAATCTGTGCATTGTGGGTCGAGCAAAGCATAATGCCATTTACAAATTCCAATTTACATGAGTGTATAGGAAATATTTCAACAGATACATAAAGTAAGCAGATGACCTGAGGGAAACACTCAGCTGGCGGTGTGTGTTCAAGTCACTCCAAATGCTCAGTTCACAGTCAACCCCCCTGTATTTATGCAGCATTGTATGCCTGGGGAGGGACAGAACTAATCACACCCGCAGGATCACCTTAGCAGTCTTCATGCTTTTTGGGATTGTTGAAACTGGCTGTCCTCGTTTACCTTGCTAGGCCATTGTGCACACATTCCTCCAGGGTTATTTCAGCTTATGAGCTTTCTTTAGTCTGCATCCTTATGTTGTAAGTCGCCCTGGATAAGGGGGTCTACCAAGAAATAAAAATAATAATAATAATAATAATAATAATAATCCTTGTGCGGTTTGTTTTCCTGTTCCAGAGCACAACGGCAATGTCTTTTTGGGACAGGCGAGGGTTAAACGGGCCATTAAGTGTGCTTTACAGGTTACATAATTGAACGCAGTTTGTGAATTAGTCACTCAGAACAGCGTCTGGGACATTTTGAGCTTACTTATTATCTGAAGCCATCACTTATCAAGCCCTGCCCCGGCCCACTGCCCCAAGCACTGGGGGCAGGGCCGAACCTGCAGAACCATGTTTGTGTTCTTCAAATCAACACTTTTCTTTTCACCGCAAGGCTGCAGGAACAGCTATACGTTTTGGAGTTGTATTCGTGATATGCTGTGAAGGATTCAGCCTCAGGGATGTTGGTGGTGGGGGGGGCTAATATTTTAGTCACCATCACCCTGTTTTTGTGTCCCGCCTTTTTCTTACTCGCTAGACAGGAATTTGTTTTGCCCACGAGGGGTTTCATCCATCAAAAAGAAGAAAAGAAAAAGAGAGAATCTCAGATGCGATCTTTTAACACATAGTTATAATTACTGTTAGCATCATTGTGAGTTATGTGGCAGAGGCATTCACCCGAAGTAACTCCTGTTCAAAAAGCGAGACTGTAGTGTAATCTGAATTAGACACCATGTTGAGTGCTGCAGCAAAGACGCACCTAAACACAGCTCAATGCATCCCTCTATGTAATGAAGCCAGACATAAGGAAGATGAAATCGCATACAATGGCTACAATGGCTTTCAAATTACGAGGATGCAACTGATCTTAAGTAACCCCGAGAGAGCAGGTGCATTCCACACGGCCAAGATTCGTCTTCGCGTGAGAAAAGCGTGATATCTGTCTGATTGTATCCCATGAACATGTCAACAAGGATATGTCTGTTTTTCAACCATGGCCAGAACAGGCTTGTTAGCATTTCTGAAGCTTTTTTTAATGAGTGTAAAAGCACATTGGAAAAGAACCAAAATGACAATAACTTGCTCATTGCCGTTGTGCTCTGGAACAGGTAAACAAACCGCACAAAGATTATTATTATTATTATTATTATTATTTTTATTTATTAATTTTTTATTTCTTGGTAGACCCCCTTATCCAGGGCGACTTACAACATAAGGATGCAGACTAAAGAAAGCTCATAAGCTGAAATAACCCTGGAGGAATGTGTGCACAATGGCCTAGCAAGGTAAACGAGGACAGCCAGTTTCAACAATCCCAAAAAGCATGAAGACTGCTAAGGTGATCCTGTGGGTGTGATTAGTTCTGTCCCTCCCCAGGCATATACTGCACGAAATGGTGCATAAATACAGGGGGGGTTGACTGTGAACTGAGCTTTTGGAGTGACTTGAACACAGAGCACCAGCTGAGTGTTTCCCTCAGGTAATCTTCAGCTTACTTCATGTATCTGTTGAAATATTTCTCTCATTTACTCATGTAAATTGGAATTTGTAAATGGCATTATGCTTGGAACTGCACTGTATTATTGCAATTTGTATTGCTCTTATATTTTGTAAGTCACCCTGGATAATGGCGTCTGCTAAATAATAATAATAATAATAATAATAATAATAATAATAATAATACTGCCAGGGCAGTTGAACATTAGATGTGTGTAGCTCTTTGAGTCTCCACCATAATGCATATCTAGCTCGGTGCAAACAGTCTTGAAAACTTTGCTCATGTCACTGTACTGAGCACAGACACAGCCAGGGCGGCCCAGCCTCGAGCATCTGGACAGCTGCCTGAAGACCACATGGGGCTTCGAGTGATAGAGAGAGAGTGTGTGAGTGCATGAGTGAGAGAGAGAGAGAGTGAGAGTGAGAGATTGTGTGTGTGCATGAGTGAGAGAGTGAGAGTGAGTGAGTGAATGAGCAAGCAAGTAATTGAGCAATTATGGCTGTCCTATATAGTGTAACTATTTAAATGGGAAGGGTTAGGGGGTGGTATTGAGTTCCTTTCATTGTCTTGCATCGACTGGCTGTCTCTTTCTTAATTGCTTGACTAGAACTCATTTTGCCTCAAAGGTGTCAGTTAAAGAAACAGAGAGGATCTCAGATGCCACCTTTTAACACACAGTTATAAGTGCTGCTGCTGAGATTATAGTTGCTTGAGCCGTGAGTCCGGCGGTGTGGAGTCTGTGACTCTGAGACTTGGTGGCTGAGTGTGTTGCTGCTGCTTGTGATTCCAGCGAAGGCAAGCCCGCCAAGATGGTCATCTGCGAGAAGAAGGTGGCGAAGAAGGAGGAGACACCTCGGTACGTCGACCCCCCTGATGGCGGCTGGGGCTGGATGATCGTGCTGCACTGCTTTCTGGTGAGTCCCGGGCGGCTAGCTGGTCTGAGCCCCGAGTCTGTGCTGTGCAGCGTGGTGCTGCAGCCGTGGATCACTGCAGAGTCATGTCATGTTCACAGAGATGTTCTACAAAGATTATATTTGGCCATGTGCCGTCTGCATATAGCTCAGTCTGAAACGAATCCCAGTTTCTAGCATGACACTCGCTCTCCGAGACATTCCTCACAGGCCATAAAGTTGCCTCTTTCCTCACCAATTAGCCGGCTCTCCACTCTGTCCAGGAACAGATGTGGTCTGCTCCCCCCGAGAGAGACCGACAGGCATGTGTTTACAGCCCGACTCTGTCTCTCCTTTCGGATGCGGTTCTGTTTCTCTTCTTCCTTCTCCCTGCCAGATAGGAGACTCTCTAGTATATTTAGGGGATCCCGTTAGTTGTTTTTGAGGAGTAAGGACAGTGGGCTTATTATTAAGAGTGCAGAGTACACCAGTCACCAGTAGCACGAGGGAGTGCGGTTTAATGGAAATTATGGCTTTCATACGGGTCCATCTCTCTCTCTCTCTGTCTTTCACCGCCACCGCAGGTCAACATCCTGGTGATGGGCACGCTCAAGACCTTTGGCATCTTCTTCGTGGCATTCCAGGACGCGTTCGGCGGCTCCTCGGAGCAGATCAGCTGGATCGGCTCCATCATGTCCAGTCTGCGGCTCTCGGCTGGTCAGTGCTCTTCCCTGCACTCGAGCCCCACCCCCTTAACACAGCAGTGTTTCTCACCCCCCAACACAGTTTCTCCCACAGCCCTTCCGCAAGGTTGACTGTGGTAAAGTAACAAAGCGTGTTTAGAGATAACGAGACAGTGATGCAGGTCTGCAGGCTGACAAAAGGAACAACCCCCCCCCCAGCTCTGCAGGAGACATTAGTAGATGTTCAGTAACTGTGGACTGAAACACTGGGGATAAAAGTGTGCAGTGCAGACGTTTTGGTCAAGTGCCCACCCAAGTCCGTAGCGCCCAGCACGTGTGCTCCGGGGAGAGGGGTTTAGCAGGAAGACTAACATCGCTCTGCCTCTCTCTCCCCTGCAGGTCCGCTGGCATCCGTGGCCTGTGGCAAGTTGGGCAACCGCGTGACGTCCATTGTTGGGGCAGTGCTGGTCAGCGCTGGCTTCCTCATGAGCATCCTGGCCACCAGCGTGATCTTCCTGTACGTCAGCATGGGCGTGATCGTGGGTGAGTGCGGCCTGCCCCCCCAAAATCCTGGCACTGGACTGTTAAGGGGCCGTGTCTGAGAGCATTTCAGTGTCAGACGTGGAAGGGATCCAGGAACTCACTTGACGCTCCCTCTCTCTCCCTCTCCCTCTCCACAGGGATCGGCTTCGCCCTCCTGTACCAGGCCACCTCCGTTGCCACGGCCACGTATTTCAGAAAGAGGCTGGCGACGGCCTACTCCATCGGCCGCTCTGGGATGGGCCTGACCTTTGCTCTGGCCCCCTTCACACAGCTGCTTCTGGAGAGCTACGGCTGGCAAGGTTGGTTTCGCTGCGCACTGAGGCCTACACTCGAGTCAGTGTGAGCCCCCCCACAGTGTGGTGACTGGCTGCTACGAGTGAGTGCTGGAGATTGTGTGGATTGTGTGGACTCGTAACTGGAAGGTTGTGGGTTCAAATCCCGGGTGGGGCAGTGCTGTTGTACTCTTGAGCAAGGTACTTCATTTAGATTGCTCCAGCTGTATAAGATAAGAGTATAGAAAGAGTGTCTGCTAAATAATGTAATGTAATCTTCTTGATCTGTGGGTTAGTTAGCCCTGGGGAGGGTCAATCTGAGCTCGCATTTGCTTTCCAGTCAATTGGTTTGAGGTCCGTTTTGGGTCAGTATTGATCCAGATTGGAGTCCAAAGCAGGGAGAGGGACTCTCTCAAATATATAGTGATGTATATGGGCTTTCTCTTCCACAGGAGCGCTGCTGATCCTGGGGGGGCTCATGTTGAACCTGGTTGCCTCTGGGATGCTGCTGAGACCCATACATGTTAAGGGCACCGAGCCAGACCCCGCCCTGCAGGATCACACCAACAAACCCCCGGGACCCGAGAAAGCTCCACTGTCCTTCCAGAATGGCCTGAACGGGGGGGGCCCATTGACGAATGGAGGCCCCATCTCCGACCCCCACTCAGGCACCCACCAGGAGACCCCCCTCCAGAATGGTGCATTGCAGAATGGGCACGAGAAGCATAGCCCCGCCACGGGGAAGGGGCCCATCCCCTCCAATGAAGCTCAGTTCTTCCTGAAGCAGAATGGCCAGGCTCCGGCGAGCGAGGATGTGTCCACGGTCTCCAAGCTGCTGGACTTCTCTCTCCTGAAGGACCCTTTCTTCTGCATCTTCACATGGTCACTGGTCTTCAGCCAGCTGGCCTACTTTATCCCCTATTTCCACCTGTCCGCCCGGGCCAGGATCCTCGGCATTGACCCCATGGATGCGTCCTTCATCATCTCGGTCGCCGGTAAGTCCCTCTCTGACCTGGTGGGATTGGTTGTCCCGGTGTTCGTTACACTTCACAGCACAGGGATGACGCTGTTAAAGGGCAACTAGCACGGAATCATGGTTTCATGCATCTTTGCAGTTATACAAGTGTGTAAGGTGTGTGGAGTTTGTCCAGTTCGCTTCTGACACATAAGAAACTTTGAACCGTTTGGAAATTTAAAACTCACCCAATAATGCTGATGTTAAAAGTGTGTGTTATTTCAGTTTCTCGGGACGTGCCGTGTCATAAATTCCCGTCTAGAGGAAAAACTGCAGAAGCTACGGATTTTTCTTCCCTGCGCGACTCGGCTAGTTATTATCAGTCTTACTCCTCGATGGTAATCACAGTTTCCGTAAACAACATCTGTACAGGATCCCCCCAATAAAAGACAGTCCCGTAGCTGCCCCTTTTTCCATAATTGTGGCCAACCAATTCACACAAATGTTTTCCACTGCAACGTCCAAACTGAAATGAAAACACCCAACCAGAATGAAAGCATACAGGGACAATCGACCCGGGTATGGAGGTTCAGAGTTGGTTTATGTGTTGACAGAATCACTCAATAACCAAAACAAATGGCACATCAAATCGCTGACATATGACATCTGGCTGAAAACAAGCGAAGCAGGAGAGCAGCCCCTTTTTTTTACCCGTTTTAAAGCAAACTGACTGGCACCCGACAGACCAATGTAACAGATTTCTCATTAATTGAATAAAAGTCTGAATATGTATATATAATCAAATTTATTCTCAACTTGGTGTATCTTAAATCGTCTTATATCAGAGGCCACTTGTACAGAAGATAGGTCGTCTGGTTGTTTGGATGGAGAAAGTGAGGAGTCCACGTAGACTCCTACATCTTTCTCATGCGTTAGAACTAGATGAAGTAACACACACCTAGGAGTCTACATGGACTCCTCACTCTCCCTATCCAAACAATGTGGGGAAGCAATAAAAAAGGCAAACACAATGCTAGGGTATATTGTCAAAAGTGTAGAATTGAGAACAAGGGCAGTGATGTTCAGACTGTACAATGCACTAGTTAGAGCTCATCTGGATACTGTGTACAGTTCTGGGCTCCACACTTCAAGAAAGATATCGCTGCTCTAGAGGCAGTTCAGAGGAGAGCAACCAGACTTATTCCAGGTCTGAAGGGAATGTCCTACCGAGAGACTGAGGGAACTGAACCTTTTCACCCTGGAACAGAGGAGACTACGTGGGGACTTGATCCAAGTCTTCAAAATCATGAAAGACATCGACCATATCAAACCAGAGGAGCTTTTCCAGATCAGCAGAGACACACGCACCCGGGGACACAAATGGAAATTGGGCTTCAAGGCATTCAAGACAGAAAACAGGAGACACTTCTTCACACAGAGAGGCGTCACAATCTGAACAAACTCCCCAGTGATGTGGCTGAAGAGACAATTTGGGAACATTCAAAAACAGACTGGATAGGATCCTTGATCACTTAGTTATTAATGGACACCAAACGAGCACGATGGGGCGAATGGGCTCCTCTCGTTTGTAAACTTTCTTATGTTCTTATGTCTGATACATATTCCTGCAGCGGTGGTGACTTTGAGCCTGAATTTGATATCCCCGAACGAAGCTACAGAGAGAGAGAGGGGGGGGGGGGGGCAATAATGTGATTGTTCTGTGAAATTATGATAAAGTGTCCAGTTTACTTCAGCTATCAGAAAGATCTGTGCTGACAAGGGGGAAGGTCATTGAAATGGAAGTCCTGGGGTGAGTTGGGATTCACACAGCGTATAGTTATCACTTTATTTTTACATTTGAAATGACATAGAAGAGTGGTTTTTGTTTGCTTTATTAGGCAGTCTGGAGTATAGAAAGGTCAGCCAGTGATTGGTACCTTACCAGGTGGCATTATGTTGCTATCAGCCTCCACACTTTTTGCCCTTCCACGTTGCCCATAGCCTGAGTTTGGCTTGTAACTCGTCCTACACTTTTTTCTGGCACCAGACCAAATATGTGCACGGAATGGAGGCAAAGGTCTAGATGCAAACAGCTCGCACTGTCAGATGATACAGAGATGCCCATGATGACAGTCCGGCCTAGTCAGCAAAATACAGCTGCTGTAGGTCTGTGGAAGTGGACTTAAATAAAGTAGTCCACATGGAAGTGAAACAGGTACGGCTGTCACTCATTTTATACTTATTTTTTCTCCATGCCTGTAAAATACTAACGATGTGACAGACCTGCCATTATCTGACAGAGTCTTGAAACAGGAGGCAGCTCTCAGATGTAATGAGAGGGACTGAAACGGGGGCTGACATTTATTTTCAGTCGGGACATCCCGATTTCTGCCCAGGTAACAGACATCGAATCAAATCATTGTAGAAAACATGCCTGTTCAAAGATTTGGGCACCATTTGGATGTTTGGCAAGTTTTTTATGGATTTGTCAAATGTTTTAAATACTTAGCTTTGGAATGATTTGTTCTATTTAATATTGACCTCCAGATCCGCATGTCAGCAAATATACCTGTGGGGGAAAAACAATCATTAATCACATATGCTGTACAGCTCGTACCTCTAACTCACATACATTTACACACACACAAACACACTCACTGCAGGAGTAATTAGTATTTAAATCCAAGCAGCACAATCTCATCTCACTGCAAAAACATGTGGCAATCAAACCCTGCCTATAAGCCACCTCAGTGGCCTGAATATAATTTATTATAAATTAACATGCCTTGTAAAACGGTTGTTTCAAGAAATGATTTAGCTGCGTTTGACTTTGCTCAGCTTGCACAATTCAGAACTATAGAAGAATTTTGTCTGCCTTTTAAAATCATATATTGGTGCGATCCTGAGACCTCTCTTAGGGACCTGGGCCTTTTAGTAATGTGGTAAAGTTGATGCACTGTAGCACAGGAGACCAGCGTTCGAATTTCACTGTGGCTGGAACTCCCAGGATGTTACATTGGTGTCAGAGTGGGATAACGAGCCTGCATCAGGTCATCTCTGGTGAAGCGATGGAAGAGCAGCAAGAGGGCAATCTGTAATTCCTGGGTGGGGGGGGTGTAGTGATCCTGAGACCTGGCAGAGGGACCAAGTAATGCATTAAGGTTGCTGCACTGTGGTGTGGGGGACTGGGGTTCAAATCTCACCATGGCTGGGACCCCCAGGATGTTACAATATTGTATTATTATTTGCAGGTTTGAATAAAAGGGAGAACATGTTCCAGACCTGTTCTTAGATACTTTACAGCTCACAGTAGTTAGAGGGCAGATGAAAAGTGTAGGAATGTGGATTTTTCAATTTCGTCGTTATTTTTGTGTCAACATCTCAAAGGAAGTGGAGCCCAAACCTGATTCTGTCCTTCATTGCTGCCAGTCCAGGGAGGGGGGTGGAGGTTGGGGTAGGGCCTCTGGCTATCCCACCTTACCCTGGAGTCACTGCCAGACTCAGAGTCCCCTCTCTCACAATGGGCCGCCTGTCTGAGTGAGTAGCAGGGCCTGGTGTTTTTGACAGTGTGGCAACCTGCTTTGCTCACATTCAAAGGCCCAAACTATCAGCTCTCTCCCTCCTGCTCAAAGGAGTCCTTTCAGCCCAGACAGGCAGGCACGCTGGTAGGCAGCTTCCCAAACAGGCCCTCCGTCTCGGGCCATTGCGGGGTCCCCGAGAGTCGCTAGGCAACGGCTTCCGAATGGAGCTGCTCCCTTGGAGACAGGAAGGCTTGTGAATTCTGAGCCTGAAGAGGCTCGGACTCAGAGACTCTTTGTGACAACGACAGAAAGGACTGTATGGTTGTTTTTTTTACGTATAAATAACATTACGCTAATAATAAGTGTGACGCGCTTTCGTGAAGTTGTTAGCAGCATGTGCACATGCAGTTTGTTAGTCTCTTAAAACAGATTGGGAAATGAGGTGGGGGACAAGTACCAGAATGCCCTTCTAAAGCTGTAATGCATGATCCCTCAATCCTCTGTCATCTTGAGAAAAATCCCTCTACATAAATAAATAAATAGATCGATACAGGATGTGTGACATTGCTTTGAGAACTGAGCCAGGGATAAAACAAAGGGAAAAAGGCCAAGCAGAGACTACAGAGAACACCCACTTCGTAACCAGGAGGACTGAGACAGCTGGGATGAGAAACTGCTCCTAGCTGTGATTAAAACACACAAACAAGCTCTGAATTGTTTAGGACTGCAGAGGAAGCACGCCGGGAGACTTTGCCGAGTAGCGGAAAATGCTCGGCAGCTGTGTGTGTTAAGGGAGGGCTTTCTTGGGACATCTCCCCAAGATGCTCCCTCCCCGGATTATGTGTGAGTGTCGGGGAGCTCCTGCTGTCGTGTCTCAGCTGGCTGTGCCTCGCTGTCCGCAGCCTCGCCCTGCATTGGTTTCCAAGCTGGGGAAGGTGTTCTGGCTTTATCTTCTGCCTCGAAGTACAAACAGTGTGGCTTGGCAGTCTGGAGCGCACTCTCTGTCCGTTGTTGTTCAGTGCAGTGAAGGCTGTTCAGAATGGGTCCCTTATGCTGCCAAAAAGGGGGTTCAGGGGCCCCAGGAGTGATGCAATACTCCAGCCACATAAATCCTGCACTGCGTACTCCTGAGGAATATCTGGCTGCATGAATGGACAGAGGGTTCATATCCCCTGTGTAATCAGGGGGCACAAAAGGCCTATGAGGTGCATACAGATATTTTTTTTTCCAAACAAAGTCCTACAACAGCAATAGATTCAACTTGGTGATGCTTTTATTGCCACCACCCCCTCCCCCAGCTGTATCGTGACCCATTCAGAAATTAGAATTAGAAAAAACAAGAATCGCCTGATAGTCAGCAGTACTTTGAACGTTGACTCAGCTTCTCTCTGCAGTCGGCACATAGATTGCTGCCATTGATCTGGGTTGGGGCTTTTTTGTTTTCCGAGGGAGGTTATGCAGCAATCAAGGTATTGATCCGTTGGACGCCGCTGCCGATACCCGGCTCTGACTGTGCCGGCGGCAGCGCACGGCACTCTGATTAGATGAGGTCAACAGCAATCAGCGCAGTGAAGAGACGCATTCAGTGGCGCAGATAGGAGCTTGAGAGAACATTCCTCAGCCACAGGCCGAGCTGCCGGGCCCTCGTGGCACAGCAGTGAGACAGGACCTTGTAGAGGGGGCCAGGGAGTGGACACTCAGCACCTGCTGTCTGCGGCTAATCTCCTCTAGGGATTCCTCTGTCGTGGCACTAGATTTGAAAAATGGCTTTGTTGCTCTTCTTCTTCTCCCTGAATCTGTAATAGTGAGCACTTAACTCAGTGGCCTGTGAATGATGACTAGATTTTAAATGGACCCAGGGTGGGGGGAGGGACATTTTCCACTTCAAGTCGGAGACCAACCACATCTCGATACTCGGCTTCTCAAGTGTGCAGTGTGAAGCCGAGCATGTCTGAGCTCTACCCTGCTCTCGCTGGCACCAGACTCTGCAGCCGGTTTCCCTGATCTCTGCCAGCGCTCAGAGAGGCGGCGAGTCTGCGCACGTGTCTGTGTGTGTATATATCTCTCTCAGCTGGCAGCCTCTCTGTGAGTTTTAGCACAGCAGTGTGTGAAAGGCAGAGCGGTGTGTTCACGCTTTGGAGAAGCCTGCTAGGCTGCTTTAAATCAAGACATAGTCATGCCTTTATTTTTCTTCTGTGCTGCCAGCAAACTGGGTTGAGCAGGCTGTGCTCCTGTTCTATTTTATGTAAAGCTGTCTGACTCTGGAATCCCTCTGTCAATCTGTCTGTCTGCCTTTCTCTCCCTCACTCTGACTCTAGCGTCTGTCTGTCCCTGTCATTCTCTGTCTCTCTCTCTGTCTGACATGGTGTCTCACTCTGTCCGTCTCTCTCACAGGCATCACCGAGACAGTGGCCCAGCTGGTATCGGGCTGGGTGGCTGACAGGAACCTGATCCACAAGTACCACTACCACAAGGCCTACCTGATCCTGTGTGGGGTCGTCAACCTGCTGTCCCCTCTGGCCACCACCTACATCCAGCTCATGATCTATGCCATCTTCTTCGCTATCTTCTGCGGGGGCTACATGGCGCTGCTGCTGCCTGTCTTGGTGGGTACCTCACACAGGCCCCTGCCTGCTCTCAGAGCCAGGAACAGAGAGTCTGAAGGAAATCTGAAAGCCAACCCTTCTGTATCATTGTCCTCTAGTGCACTTCCTTTCTTTCTGGGTCACATGACTTGGTTGTGGGAGATGTACGCAAATCATGCCTTTATTTTATTATTTAATAATAATAATAAAATTTGCAGGACGTACAGATAAGGACTTTTTTGATCTGGGGCAAGAAAACACACTTGTTGAGCACCTGCAAGTTCAGTCACAGTGCGTTTCCCAAGAGCCTGTGCCAGTGGAAACCCGCTGTCGGGTTTGGGAGAGGTAGTGTGTGAGGGTTGTCTGTGGTGGGCCTTCGATATGCCAACGCACAATCCGGGCCAGTGTGAGTGTGAGTGTGTGAGAGGAAGGATGCTGCAACCTTCAGCTCATATCCAGCCATCCTGTAACCCGATCCTGCTTAAAACAAAAGGCAGGGAGTCGCTGAGGACAGGCCTGGGGGGGGCGGGTGCTTTGTAGCTCTGCCTGGACTCAGCAGCTTTCCCAGCGGCCGTCTCCTCCTGTTTATAGAAGACAGAGAAACTCCGTGTCCTGCCGGGGCCTTGATCCTTCCCCACTGAGGAGAGGGGGGGATTGTCCCAAGTCACTCCACTGCTGTGGGGTCCCAGAGAGGCCAGCTCTGAGCTGGAGCTCGTCCCCTCATTGTAAGGTGTAAACTGTTCTACTGTGTTCAGCAGCATTCCTGTGTCTTTGTGCACATGTGTGGATGTACTTTAGCCCATGACGCACACACACCGGCACCACCACGGTTTGGAACAGGAAGGGAAGGTGTTTCTTGGGCCATTTTTTGTGCAACAGCCAATCCCTGCCCGGCTTAAAACTCACGGAATACTCCGGTGGCACAGGACTGAACTGTGCCAGGATTGATGGTGGCTCTCTCTCTCAAGCCCCTGTGTCGCCACGTCTAACCTCCCCATGCGCTCCTGTGCTCTGTGCCCTCCCAGGTAGACCTGGTTGGGGTGGAAAGGCTGAACAACTCGATGGGCTTCTCCATGTTCTTTGTGGGGATCGGCTGCCTCACGGGACCCCCGACTGCAGGTGAGTGGTGCCCCCTCCCTTCAATGATGTGAAAACCCTTGCATGTTGCAGAATAGGTAGTGAAAGGGCCGGGGCTGAGCCAAGCAGGGGGCTTGATTGTGAGTGTGGAGTTTGTGCGCACATACTGCACTAATAAAACACAGGAACCACGAATACAGACGTGGATAGACCTGTTTTTATGAATAACGATCCTACACAGGATGTCTTATATCTGGAAGGTGTTTTGCTGTATTAACATGAATTAAAGCCGTTTTGCTCTGCACAGTTTAGCTGGCCTGGCAAGAACATCTACAACTCGATCCCCAATCCCTGCCATTGTGCAACTTGGTGGGGCAGCCATTTCACATTTCCTGTTCCACCTCCTGAGCTCAAGTGAGGCTCTTGAAATAATCAGAGTGAGATGCACTGTTTATGTAAAGTTGCAGGAAGGTGAAAGTGGGTTCGCAGCGCCAGGGCCCAGGCGCTGATCAGGACCAGATGGCTCGCTCTGAGCGTGGGGCCGGGGTGACAGCGGGCCTCTGTGAGCCGAGACTCACACAGATGCCCTGTGAGAGGCTTTCTCCGAAGAGCTCTGCAGCTTCGGTGAATTCACTGGAACTGGGACAAGCCCTGGCATTCATGTATTTATTCATTTAAACAGAAGGTTGTGACTCGTGTTTCTACCTGAAATATACGGCACACCTGCATGTATTACACATTAGTGACTCATCTAGTGTATATATGTAATAACACGTTACACAGTCCACCCCTAAGGATTCAGACCATAAATACGCAGTTTATTGTTTAATAACAAGGCAGACCTTTTTCATTTGCATCTCAAACTCTAATGATCAATAAATGAATACGTACATAAAACAGTGAAATAAAACTGTTTGCCCTAAAAAATGTATCAATCCATCAATCCAATCCCTCTATCCACCAAGCGACAAGCCCGTAGTCAGAGGATGAGGAGTCTAATCTGGTCCTGTCAGAGATAGCCTGGATTCTGCCCTTATGGGACACAAGCAGAAGACATCCTTCCAACACAGGGCTTTTGAGGAAGAAAGCTAAACAGAGAGAACCCGCCTCGTCCTCCCCGTCCTCCTCTCCCCCTCCAGAGCAGGACAGAATTCCTCCAGGAATAATTTTGAACTCAGTGACTGAGAGGGAGAGAGGGGGGGCAGAGCAGCTGCGGCCCCCCGGCCCCCCGCCCCGTGTCTCGTGTCTCTTTGGCTGGGGTGATTGATGGCCGGCATGATTGACTGTCAGCCTGGCCCGTCTCAGAGTCGAGTGTGCGTGGCCTGGGAGTAGCGCGGGGCTGCGTTTACCAGGCCCTCCGCAGGGGGCTGAGCCAGGGGGCAACAGTAAAGAAATACACTGACACCCCCCCCCCCCCGTCAGGCACGCTGTCAGGGGCTCTGGCTGCACTCTGCACCCCTCTAGTGGAGGGAATGTGTCATACCCGGGCAGAACAGGTATTCAGAATAAGGTAGCAAAATAAAGTATTTTAAAAAGTATATATACTACAAATATATATATCCTTACCTTACATCTACAGCACAGACTAGTTCACAGCACTCAACTACTGCTACTACAGTATTCATTCTAACCATCACTGTAATAAACTATGGCAGCCCCCTCTGGCTGGGCTGCGGCCCTTTCTCACCACCCTCTCTGTGCTCCTCCCAGGCCTGCTGTATGACTACACCCGCACCTACGACTGCTCCTTTTACCTGGCCGGCGTGTGCTACCTGCTGTCCTCCGTGTCCCTCTTCCTGGAGCCACTGGCCCGTCGCTGGACGAAGATGAGGAGGCCGGAGGGACGGACCGGAGAGACGACGGGCCGCCAGATCAACGGCCGTGTCGTGTTGGACAGCGTGCGGAAGGGGGTGGTCTAGGAGCGCTGGCGGGGCGGGACCAGGCTGGGTCGGATGTCCCGTGCGATATCTCCCCTGGGGGTGCTGAACACTGGAAGCCACGCATCGCCGGGGTGTTGTCGTTGACTACCCCAGCCTCCGGCTCGTCTGCCGGGATGGAGGTCAAAGGTCAACCACTGGTTCGATGGACCTTTGAGGTGCATCAGAAACCCAGCCTTTGCACAAACAATACACTAATGCAACTCAGTGAGGCGGGTCTCTGAGAACCGAAAGGAAAGGACACCTCCTCTCTCTCAAGGCAAGAGACTTGTCATAGCCAGCAGAAGAGAGGAACGAAATCCGATTCTGTAATGTTTGAATATGAGCCAAATGAGCACTTTTGTTGCACATGTTATAAACGTTATTATTTTATTTTCCTTCTTTTTAAAACTGACTCTTTCTGATCACTGCAGCTCTCTGCAGTCCTCAAACCACATGGGGGTGGGTCTAGAACCCAGAGCTGCGGGACACAGACCCCCCTGTGGGCCTGAGACGCGCCCGTGTGCAACACTGCTGCACCTCATAATCAAACCCATACCAGGAATGCAGAGCGTCAGAAGAACACGTGTTCCTCTTCCCAATCCCCGCAGTTCGTCCCTCTCATTGTTACAGTCCGCCATGATCTCAGCCTCCAGGCACGGCTCCCCTGCCGTCTTCACAGCCATTCCCCTCAGTCAAGGGCCCAAGAGCTGGGTGCCACCGTGTCCGCTGGCTGTGGGGGGGGCTCAGAGTCACTATTATTCACTTTCATTGCCATGTTTTTACATGAACCAATACAACCACAGCAAATAAATAAATAGTCTTTGAATTTACATATGGAGAGGAAATTGGGGATTTTTTTAAAATATTATATAAATATAAAATATACTTCTTTATATTCAGATCAGGATATTGAAATAAAATGCCCCCCCCGAGGCAGGGGATTTGACAATCATTCAGTTTTCTTCATATTGTCCAATGGTGTTGTCTGATGTGGAGAGGATCGAGGGGGGGATTGGAGGATCTGCCTCAGGCCCAATAAGATTCACAGGTAACTTCATCAGTTTAGGAGCTGCCCGCCCCCCCATAGTGACCTACAGAATGTCACCCTCCGCTCCAGCTGACTGCCCACTCGGTGTGGTGATGTGAAGTGAAGTGAACCTCTGCGCTGTGGTTTATAGTGCGTGTAAGTGTCCCATGCTGAAGTAATTACAGCAGGATGACCACAGCACAGCAGCACAGAGCCCAGTGGTCCCAGTGCGCCCCCTGCTGGCCAATGGGCGGTGTGTTATTGTACAGTCTGCAGTTTGTCATCATGATTTGTGTGCCATTGTTCTGGTCCTTGTGGTATTTCCTGTGGTGATTCGATTAGTTGTTTTGTGTTGTTTCTCAATGCACTGTCAAGGGAAGCTGTACTGTCCTCAACACTGTCAGCATATCAACACTAGAGTACACAAGCGCACACTCACAGATACACACTCTCACACTAACACACATGCACAGACACACTCACACGCGAACACTCTCTCACACACACACTCACACATGCTCAGACACACACACAAACACACAATCATATTTACAGTACCTCACGAGACTGGCCTGAACACTTACACAGCCAGTCAATCAATCAATCAATCAATCAATCAATCAGTGTAGCTCCAAACTGTCAGAGGATTAGGAGCCCTTGCCAGTCGTGTTAGATGTGCCCGAGGACAACAGGCGATGTGGAATCTGACACTCCTCCTGTCAGAGTTTCTTGATGACAACACAGGAGCCTTGTAGGAAAGCGATCGCTCTTCACTTCTGAGGGTGTTTCGCTTTTAGGAGTTTATTTTTCATGGAGACCAGTGACTTGTGAGATCAGTAAAATCCTCGCCCCAGAATCTACTCTACCCTGGTCAGCATCCCACCCAGGTCACCCTGATGGTGCTGCCAGGTAAGTGGTTTCCTCATTATTTATGTTGTCTATAACATTATGGAAGAATGCAGTTTGGGACTCGTCCTGAAGTCCTGCACAGGTCCCCCGTGGCCGTGTTAACGGGACGGGAATCAGCATGGGTGTGTTAATGAGCCATCTGACCCCATCTGTACGTGACCCGAGAGGACATGTTCCTCGCAGGTGCCGGCCTGCTCCTGATGATTGTCCTCGTGTGGGTCCTGCCACCCCCGGAGCGCCCCGTCTCTGTGTTTTTCCACAGGTCTCCTTCAACACGAGCCGCCCTGCTGCCACGGACTTGCCGCCAAGGTTCGGCAGAGATCGACCACAACCGCTTTGGTCTGTTTCCTCTCCCTCCTTCTCTCTGTCCTCCGTTTGTTCCTGAACTGTTTCCTTTGCCTGAAACTTTACAGCCTTGGAAATGGAAAAATATCAGTGGCAATAAAATAATTTACAACTACGTCTGGAGATTATGTACCAAACCCTCTGAATTCCCCCGGGGCTGGCCAACTGGTGAGCAACAGGCCTTCTAGGACTAACTGGGACAGTATGGCTCATTTAGCAAGAGGGAAAATCAGCAGATCTAAGTACCTGTCTCTCCTGTTCTTGCTCAGTGCCTGAACTATGGCACGTCCTACACAGCCCGGGACTAGCTGGTCAATTCCCTGGATGACCTCACCCTTAACCGCGGCTACAGAGACTCCCATTGCAAGGCGCTGCGGTGCTCTGAATACCTGACACACAAACATGGGGTTTCAGGTGACAATGGCAAGTCCTTGACTTCGACCCTGGAGATATATGTCAGATATAGACCATCACCTTTAAAGCTAAACCTGACACTCAGTGAATTAAACTCACAGGATCAGACCTCGGCTGCAACAGGTAACGACAGGACAAAGCAGATTGTGCCACGAAAAACCCTTTATTGACATTTCCAAACGTGTTTAAACAACATAATAACAATTCATAATAACTGTTTCCAGCTTTAATACTCATACATACAGTATCATTTTAAGAGAGAAATAGAAAAAGTAATTCCCTTCAATGTTTAGGACTACTTTTGCAGTCACTTCGCAACAAATGCGCACACGCACACAGCATTAAAAGGTTACTTACCCTCCTCCCCGTCCCTGTCCCTGTCCGTGCAGCACTGTGAGGAAGCAGAAACAGCTGCGTGGAGGCTTAACCGGAGCGCGCAACTCTACAACAACAACAACAAAACAAGAAAGTCTGTCTTAGGCACTGGCCTGAGACCAGAGTCAGAGACGAGAGACTGGGTTCGTTTTCCACCTCCGTGTCCGCGCACTCCATAGGCCTATAAGTGCAGTCCTGGGTGTCGCAAGGTTTTCATCCCACCTGAGCTCTTAATTAGTCAATCGGACTCGCTATCCACTGAACTGCAGCGCTGTGTCCTTCTCCTCGGCTGTGGGGCCTGTTGTATGTGGAGGTTGTGGGTCTGCAAAACAAACACACAAAAAGATAATGGCAGCCCTGTATTCATCACAACAGGAAGACGTGTAAAGGCTTAATACGCACAATCAAAGACATCAGAACATCGTGGACTGAAGCACATCTTGATAAACTGGTACAATTTTAAACCTTTACTGTATTTCCCCCTGGACAGCTCAGCTCTTGAGCAGGTATTTCCACCAACGTCACAGACGATTCACATGCCTTTCAATGAGCCAAGAACAGGAGGTCAATATAAACACACACAACCAGTCTAACAACAAACAAGCTCTTCTCAAAGTCATTTAATTATCCTGCCACTTCAATAAAACATTTATTCATCTTTTAATTTCCCCACCTGATACAAACACCACGTGTGGCTTCATTAATGTCTGAAAAAGGGGCCACGATATTTAAATATATATTTTTTTAATTATTATTATGAAAACAAATGTTTGCTTGTAGAGACACAGGAGTCGGAATTACTGGCCGACCAGCAGCAGCAACCAGTAGACTCGGATTAAAAGCACCACAAATCTGCTGAAAAGAGCCCCATTCTCCCACAGACACAGCGCCAGCGGAGGAGGGTGGGGGGCGCGATTCATCTCGTTCAAGATTGTAGGTCACCCCCCCACCACCACAACCCCCCTACAAGCTACAAGCTGTGCGCTAGGCATCCTGACAACAGCTGAGTACACACACACACACACTCTCTCACAGCGGCTGCGGAGACACAGCTGGTGGGCCCTGATCAAACACTGCAGCTACCAGCGGGGGTCCGAGCGGAGCAGATGGGAAAGGGGCTCGCGACGGCACCACAGCCATGTGGAATACATAAAGAGGTGTGTGTGTGTGGACGAGCGGGAGGGAACACTCATCAACCCAAAGCAGCCTCTAATTACTACACACGTTTTTTTCCACCCAACATTCTCTTGAGCAGCACAGGAGCCCCTCTTTTCATTCACAAGCCTCCCTCCTCCCAGGGAGCTGCCTGTGCTGCAACTGAGTGCTGACTTGGGCAGATCCACGAGGAACTTCATCATAATAATGATAATAATAACAGCAGCAGAATACATTTCAGATTGACATTGAGACTGATAGGACAGTGTCCCCAAGAAGAGACTAACACTAAGTCGATTCTGCAGTACCTCCAGTGCTGGGACACACAGCCCCTGCTGGCAGTGTGTTCACATTGGGGATTCATTTCGCTATTTTGTCACAGCTTAAATTACATTCCAGTTTTGCCCTGGCAACCCAGTCATCAGACAGCAGGCTACAGAATAAATGAACAAATGAGCCGGGGCGGGACCCCAAGGGTTAACGAGCTTACCCCCCCGCACCCGACAGGGACGCCCTTCACAGATAACGACTGGAACAAGAAACTAAAATCAATTCAAAATACATTCAAACACCAAAGCGGCCCACCGGACTCCCACCAACACAGAGATCCAGGGAGACAAGCCCGGGGTCTCAAGGACCCCGCTCAGGGAGGAATCGGGAGGGTGGGGGATTTCCTGAAGCAGGCATGGGAAACGAGTGTAACACCACTGCGAAGCTGCTGCCTAGGGTCTCACTGTGGGGAAACTACAACTAAAAAAATATCTGAAACGCAGCGTCTGTAGACAAGGGTCTGAGCTCTGACTCCCGGCTGGCCGGACTGTTCCTGGACAGCAGGGATCAGAAGCCCATCGGGCCACAGGGCTGCGGCCCGCCAGGTCAGCGTGAACAGACACGGCTCCTGTCCTCATCCGGGCCGGGCTGCCACAGCATCGCAGGGCAGCCTGGGACACGGCGCAGGGGGGACCTGGTCTCTGCTCTCCTGTCCGTCTCCTATCACATGACCGTGTCACCCTCGCTAATCCTGTCTGTCAAGAGCATCACAGAGTATTGTGAACAGTTTAATGAATGGATTTACAGCGAAAACGACACTTTCCAAGAGATGCTGATCCCCCTCCACAGTGACAGCTCCTTGTAACACAGCAGGACGGTGCGTGTCGGCGAGACATGCTGAGGTCAAAGGAATGTGAACCCTCTGGGTCAAAGGTCGCAGGTATGGCTCCCAATCAGGCTGCAGAGCCCGGCCCTCAGCTAAAGCAGTAAAGTAAGCAGCCAAAAACAACAGAAGAAAGCCTCATCGGTGTGGTGGTAGTCTGTTTTCACAGCCTGGTTTTAAAAACACAGGTAGCCACTACTGTTCGACAGCACTGAATAAAACATGCAAAACATAACCCACACAATAGGCAACAATAAACAGCCTGAGAGGGAATCATTTCTGTAAATATGCAAAGCTCTGTGCTGCATTACCGACCTCTCTGGGGGACAGTGAGTGACTTTTCCTCAGACAGCCAATCAAGGTAAAGAAAAAAACTAAACAAGCGTGCAAATGTTATTCCTTCCTGTAGACTCTCATCACTGCGACTGCACTAGAAACCAAGGGGGGGAAGCGAGTCATTCACTAATGTACAGAGGCACACTCTCACCACGGCTTCATGCAGTCACACTGAAATATATATAGCCTACATTAAAAATAAATGCACAATTGTGTTACCAATTCCAAAGTGTGTTTGTTTTTCCTTTTTCTAATATGCTTCTGTATTATACATCTCCTGCACAAGCCTCATAGTCACGACACAGTAGTATTGCTCCTTGACAATGTGCCGAACCCGCTTGTGTAACTGGGTCAGGTTAGCATCCACGTTCCTCTACGGGACCTAAACCTGCCACAGGACGAAGCGGCCACAGGCACGAGCAGATAAGCACTCAGGACAGCCCTTTGCTCAGACTCTTACTAGGAAGCTTTCCATCACAACCACTGTATCTGAGTGACAAATGCCAAAGACTTGCACCACACTGGGTAAAAGACTACAGCAACTTCAACACCCCAACTATGTCCCCAAAACTGTGCACTACCCTGTTCCTCTCTCTCTACAAACAAGACAAGTCTCTCTCTGTGCCAAGCTGGAAATGAGCTCAATTCCCCTGATCGAAGCTGCTGTTCCAGTGATGTCGTCTACTATAATGACTCCAGTGATCTCAGCAGCCAGCTCAAATTGCCAACTCATACAGGTACTGAGCTCCAGAGGATGCATCCGTGATGCCCCCCCCCCCCCGACCCCCCCGACCCCCCCCATCACATAGGAATGCTTACACGTGTCCTGCACAGCATTAACACAGGGGGTCATATGGGCATATATAATAGTGCCAGTGTGAGTTGCTTTGGAGATTTTCTATTTCCTCATTTGTAAAATCTCAGGTTTCTTTCTTTTAGGTTTTGCACCTCACTTTAAGCAGATATTGTTTTTACATTTAGTAACAAGGCTGTGCGTTGTTTTGTTTCCTGAGCTTGCTTCCCCATAATATATAATTTTACATCACAGGTATGGATCCATGTAAAGGCACATACATCCCTCCACCACCGCGGATATCCTACACTCTCATTATCAGTGGGGGGGCGCAATTCCAGTTCTTCCCAAATTCCCGCAGAGCCTATTCTGTCCATGGCACAAAAGAACTGGCGCTGGAGTTTGGAAAGGGTCTGAATGAGGGAACTGGGACTGAAAGAGTGGAATCGACCCCTTTTGTTTTTAAGGTCTACACGTTTTCACTACACTTCTGCAGGCTAACAAACACACACCAGCCTAACGCACAACTCTCTCCACAGGGATAGAGTTGGAAAGGTCATGTGACGTGCTTATACTACACACAGGGAGCTGACACTCGGACATGGGCAGAAATACTTGTCTAGCGTTTACCTTGATACATTTTACTGATACGTAAAAAAGTTTAATAAGTAAAAACAAATTAATATTAAACAGCAATAAGAAAGAAATAAGGTGAGTTAATAAAACCAAGGCCTCTTCTAAGCGGGGCGGGACTCGGGGGTCTCAAGCTTTAGCCCTCCGCACAGCGGCCGGTCATGTGACTGGGCATGTGACACTTTAAAACAATCAGCTCTGCAGCACTGTAATGTGAATACTGCTTATTGGCAGAGATTTAAACTCAATAAAAAGTCTGTATTCAAAAATGTACAGAGTTTACATAATTAACTAATATATATATATATATATATATATATATATATATATTACATCCTGTTCCGTCTGCAAATACTTACCTGGGGCTTGTGTGCCGTCAATCAACTTCACAAACCTAACCCAGCCGGTGAGCACGTTACCTTACACAAGTGTGGTCATCCGCCAGGACGCCCGCATCAGACCCCAGGGGCCCGCACTCAGGTGCTCCGGGGGTGACAATGGCCGTCTGGGGGCTGAGGTGGCGGGCATGACGGTGGCTGTTGTCGTCATTTGTCTTCCAAAGCTGGGCAATTGAGCTTCAGAATTTCACAGAGGGCAGACAAAAGATGCCCCCGAAAGCATCCTCAGTGCCAACCCAGTTACTCGGACAACTAGGACGGAGCGGGCGAGAGGAAAGCGCCCTCTGTGCCGATGCAAACGCAGGTGCTTTGTACTGGCTCTCCTCCTGTGTGGATTCTGCTGGAGTGACACTCTGGTACCCAAGGGCTTCTCGTTGGTTCACAATGTGCACCGAGAACATCAATCACAAAAAAAAGGAAACGGGGGAAAAAAAAAAAAAAAAAAAAAAAACAACAACAACTATGGATCCCTGTACAGGACAAACACAGCGACTAAAGCAATGACTTTGGCTTTAATTCCCTCATGAGAAATACTAGGAAGGAGCTGATGCTGTAATGGGCTCACAATGTGCTGGAGTTGCCCCCCCACCTCCGGGTAGGAGGAGGAGGAAAAACAACATAACTGGGGGGGAAAAACAAAACCCATGTGGACCATGCATTTCCCATCGCCGTCCAGCGTGGCTCGCAGGAAACGTGCTTGGCCCCCGCGCAGGGCCCGGTGGAGCGGCATCGGACAGTGCAATTCCTGCACCTCGGGCCTCCTCTTCCTTCAGGTGCAGGATGAGCAAAACAAAGCAAAATTAAACCATAACAAAAAATAAAAAAAAAATCACAAAAAAAAACAACTTAATAAACGCTCCTCAAAGCGGGAAGTGATGTTATGTGTGAACAGCAGCGTCTCCATGGCAGGAAAGACATCCCCTCGCCGCTGACTCTCGCGGGGCAGGGACTACCGACGCCCACAATAGTGTGCAAGACCGACAGCGGTGTGTGTGTGAGGCTCTGCTTTGGTCATGTCGCTGTGGTTTCTCCTCTCTGGATATCCCCCCCCCCCCCCTCGCTCGGGGGAGGCAAGAGACCCGCGTCAAGGCCAACGCTCGGGTGCCGAGAGGAAACCCGGCACACCCGACACGAGAGGTCGCACAACCAGGTCACAGGCAAACAGGCCGGCACTGCCCCCGTCTCCCCTTCCTCTCGCTTCAGAGGGGATTTTTCTCTCTCCCGTTGTCCGTGCTCTCACAGCAAAGCAGGACACATCCCTCTATAGGAACACAGGGTGGTACAGTGGCAGCAATTACAATGCCCCCCCCCCCACTGGAAGGCAAAGTAGGGGGTGCGGGGTGTGTGGGTCAGGTCGGGGGCCAGGGAGGGGTGTCAGAATTAACCACACGAGACCAGGAACTCTTCGAAAGGGGCAAGACAGGATGGTCAAGCCTGGAACTCATTCAATGAGGTGCGCTTTCCCTTGCTCTCTCTCTCCCTCTCTCTTTTTCTCTCCCCCTCCTGGACTGCAAAGTGTTTTTTTCCTCCTCCTTTCTCCTCTCTCTCTTACGGAAACACGGCAGCAAACGATTCCTTCGCAACACAACAAAGAAAGGGTCAGAGACGTTGTCTTCAACTCAACTTCCAGGCAGAAACAGATTTTTTTTTTTTTTCCTCAAAAGAAACACAATTTATTGATATTGAAACAAAATCAACTCAGCGCTTTTGCACTGCTTTTTTTGTATATGTTAACAGCCACTTCTTAGCTGTGTGTGAAAAGAGGTTTTCCTTATATATATTTTTTTTTCCCCCAGAAATCAGGTGTACACAGCACAAAGCAAAAGTCATTATTTTTCCACTTAAAACACGGGAACTGGCATCACAATAGCAGTTACACAACTTTAAAGCTGCCATTTCAGTGAAAATGCACAAACACTAAACAGAAAGCTTATTTTTCCCCTCCGCCTCGAGAAGACTCGCACACGATGCTGCTCCTGTGGGTTTCCCAGCCACAGAAAGTCCGTTGGCGACGTTGTATGTATCCAGTCCTGCGGTGTTTGCTTGAAGCTGAAGGATGGAGCAGATGATAACTTTTTGTTTTTGGTACAACGATTTTTTTTTTTATCCTAACAGACAAATCTGAAAACAATCCTTGTCACCCCTCCCCCCCACCCCCCACACACAAAAAACGTTGTACAATATTCATTTTAAAAATGGAAATAAAACTAATGAAAAGAAAAGGGCATTGGCACCAACAGTACTCATGTTTTGGAGAACAAGTAAAAACCTGTGACAAACCCACCAGAACCGGTATTGTGAGCAGCGAGGGCCCGTGAGGATCACTGGGCCCCGGCTCAGACACACTCGCACAATTTGCAATTTAAAAGGGACAATTTAGAAAGATGCCCAATTTATCTAGTAGTCCGCGCTGTACATTCACTTCTCTCCTCAATCTCCAAATCAACGCACAGCTGCATCTTAAACAGAATAGGAAACGCACACCCAGACTCTAGTCTAAATTGATTTGTCTAAGGTATGGAAGTCACAGTAGTAACTTGGTTGTATTGTAAAACATACAAACATGTGGAGTAATGATCTACATACACACATACATATATGTATATATAGGCCTACATCAAATAAAAAAACATTACAAATAAAATCGACTCTATTCCTTGTTGGTTTGTTTCTATCTATCGTATCTATCGTCGCTCAGGCCAGTGTTAAAGCCAGGCCTGTGACCTGTACCGAGGGCTGGAGGAGAGGAACCCGGGGGGTTTTGGGGGCTCGTTTGTTTTTCCACCTGAGCAGGTTGCAAAATTCAAACCTGTCTCCCGCTGCAGAGCAGACTAAACTCTGCATTTCACATTAAAGAGCAGGGGGCCGAGAGCCCTCCTTCAGACAGAATCTAACAGGCTAAGATTGAACTATTTATCCTTCTAACCTGACGTACCCAAATACACTACATTAAAAGCAGATTAACAGACACAGGGCTTCGGACGAATTCTGCATCCTGTTGACCATTGTGTCAAAGGGGCATCAAAGTCTACCCTTGTGACACAAACGCAGAAAACGATCGTAACAATGCAACACTTTTTCCTTGGTAATTACACACTGATCTTTCAAAGGAAGGAGATAATTATAAATATATATGATTATCATCATTTGTTTTGTGGAAAACACACAAATTGATGATAAACCATAATTAATCATGATCTGACAACCCTCATTTCTACTGCACCGACCCACTGAGGGACAGTGGTCAAACCACTGTGTACAGTGAACTGCCTTACAGTGTGAACAGAGACAACAAAGCAGACAGTTTCACTGCGTAAGTCTAGACTTACATTTCAGACTATACAGATGCCATGACATCACTCCCGAGCCCCAGGGTGGCAATTATACCACTTCTGTAGGGTTAAGCTGAGAACAGATCTGGTCGCTACCTGCCAAGAAGTGTCTAACAGTAAGAAGTTAAAATGTTACCACTGCCTCCCTCATAGATCACCAATAACTCATTGGCAGCTGGTGGATAGTTTGCCTTTCACCATCTTCCACAACATGACCGTTACAATGACCCACGTTCACAGCATTTCACCCGGCACACAGACACGTCATGAACATAAAAAAAACATACAGCATTTCAAACCCCACATGGTGACACTGGTGCCAAGCCCATACTTAAGACACAGGGTTCAATTGGGAGGATGCAGCAAACGGGACCAGCAGCTCCTAAGACTTTGAAATGGACCGGAGTGCAACGCTAATATCTTTTGATAGTGGTGGAGACTGTGCAAGGTATTGCTAGGCAGTGTATCTTCTGTATATCCCGATCAGTGAGTCAATTCATGAACGAACAATGTTGTGATCTAGTCGTCCTTAACCCCGCACCCCTCCAAGTCACATAAAATGATACGGGAACGAAAAATGGCAGTGAGCGATAAAGCATCGACTGTTTAGATTTCCCATCATCACAACAAATAAGTTGTGGCCTCCTGTATTGGCTGTAGACGCCAGAGACAAGACTCAGGACGTCAATGTATTTGCTGGGACACCTGCTTGTACAACTGGGTGCGTAAGGGAGAGAAACTGTGTTTGAAAGCCAGGACTGGAAAGAAAAGAAATGAAAAAGGTGACCAACTTTCTCTCTCTCTCTCTCTCTCTTTTAACGCTGTTCTTCAATCTAAACTGAATCTTGAATGCAACGCCTGGTAGAATAATGGCAAAAAAACTAACAAAAACTGGGAATATTCTATGTTTAACTAGACATTAACAACAGGCTGCAAAGTCTTCCTGAACAGAACCTAGATCAGATCTTTGCGCCTCTTTATTAAAAAAAAAAAAAGTGTTTCTTATAAGAAAAAAGACATCTAATGAAGTATTGACTAAAACCCTGGTAGGTCTCTTTCTCTGATTAACGAAGCAGAAACATTCACCATTAAACCAGCCAGCAAGGATGTTTTTCTGCAAGAGCCTCTGCGGTTTCTACACAGAGCAGGTTTTCTTGTGTGATTACCAGCAGCACTCTCTCTCCTTATGGTTTTTATTCTTTGCACTTAAACCTATTTTCACCAAAGGGGTACTAGATCAGTAGGATGCCAGCGTGTTTCAGAACTGGCACTCCGCGGTGCCCACAGAGACGTTCACCTCAAAACACCCTCGCTGGCCAGCTGGGGGCTTATGGATTTCATACACCGTAACTGAAACACTGTCATTCTTGAAAACCTCAATGCATTATGGGATAACCAATCAGTGACCAACCATTAACCGTGCTTTTGGTTAAACACAAATGCAGAAATAAAACAAAAATTAAAAAGCAACACCGTAGCTTTGTATCGATTCTGACACGTTTCCCACACAAGTATTTAAAACCAGGTGACTATTTTACCCTGTAAAGAGCTTTCCTGCATCCTGGTCGCTGTGATGACCTTCTCTAGGGAAAAACCTCAAACCCCAATGTTGAATTGTATATTATTAGCTGCATTCAGGGAGTGTCCCTTCCTACCATCACCCCTAGTTCAATATCACTGCAGATGTTGGATCTGAACTGAAACGTATGCACATAGTGTAGCGAATGCACTACAACAGGAAGAATCTTTTCTCTCTGGATATATATAGACATTTGAAGGTTTAAAGGCAATGACAGCTTTGCAATGATCTGAATGACACTCCTTCAAATCATGTAATTCACTTTAGGTTACCAAGTTCCTTTAATTTTATAAAAAATTAAAAGGCAAGGGTTTTTCTTTTCCAAGAGCACTGTTAGGTTGAATACTGTCATTATAAAGCGCTAGATGGTAATAATGTGGAATAACCGCACATTTACAGTTGTAATTAAAAAAACAAAGTTACCTTTTAATCAACAGTCAAGTGCAGAACATGAAGGAGTCCTGAATCACTCAGATCTCAACTACCTAACTCAGCCGTCATCCACAATGTATGTATTTAATGATTTCTGTATCAGTTCAGTCACAATGGAGTTATTTACCCTCAGAGTCGAACAGTCACTTATGTACTTATCTTTCAGAAATTATATTGATCAAATAACATCTGGGACAAAACACTGACCTAAACAAAACAGGGCAACCCTCCTGGTATTACTACTGAAATGCGTTTAGAGATTCCTCTACACCTCGCCCCCGGCCAGAGCACTCGATGTCGTCTGTTTTTCGAGACACAGTTGGCCTGCCCTCACACAGCGACTCAGAAAGACTGGGATTGTAAGGGGAAACACACATACACAGACCGTTTACCATGCATAACACACAATTTTAGCAGTTTTTTTCTTTTTAAACCATTTATAGTGACTTATTTGGACCCCAGAGAACTGCATAACTGGATCGCTAGGTGTTATTACTGTTATCATAATAATTTGATTTAAAAGGAATATGTTTTTCTTTTGGCATAACTTTGATGGTCAAAGCCTCCCAACTCTAGATTGCTGTATCCCATAATGCAGAACAGAGCACATGCAGTGTTGTTGACACAAAGACATCCCCCCCACCCCATCCCATCCCATCCCATCCCATTCCTCCCTCCCCTCTTTCTTTCTCTCTCTCTTTCCTTTCCTTCCTTTGTTGCCTTTCTTTTCCGTGTTACGACGCCCCACGCACAATGATCATCACCAGGTAGTCCTCTTCTGTCCTGGCAAGAGCTTTGGCAGAGGAATCCAAGAACTGCTGAGAGAAATCACAGGGGGGGAAGGCGTGCAGGACTCCCGCGCTGTCCTTGTCTCGGCTGCCCCCCACGGGGAGGCTGATGACGCCGGCCGCCTGCTTCTGCTTCAGGTAAGACACCAGGTTGCGCAGTGGCCTCTGGGTAGACGACGCTTGCTCGGACACCGACGCGCTGCCCTCGGAGGTCCCCGGCACCGCCAGGAGGATGGAGTAGCCGCTGGGTCCCGCCACCTTGATCCGCCGGGTCACCTCGTCCAGCTTGGGCTGGTCCAGCCGCAGGCGCTGAGTGATCTTCAGCTGGGCCACCTTGCCACCCGTGGAGCCGTCAACGAGCAGGCTGGTGGCCACGCCCAGGTCGCCCTCCAGCAGGTGCATGTTGGAGGGGAAGTTGCTGTTCTTCAGCAGCAGCATGCCCTGCCAGGCCAGCGACAGCTTCTGCCCAGCCTCCTGCTTCAGTGCTGCACTGCCCTTGGAGGAGCCGGCGGAGTCAAAGCGTTGCTGTTCCTCCTTCTTGGCTGGGCTCTTACAAGTCTCGCTTATCTTACGTTTGCGCTCTCGCTCCAGGGCCCCCGCGCCGAGGCCGCCTCCTCCACCGCCGCCGACTGCAGCAGCCGCCGCCGCCACGGCCGCAGCCTCTGCCAGGGTGAGGCCCTTCAGCCTCTCAACGCCGCGCAGCTTCTCCCCGGCGGCACGCTCAAGGCTGGCGCGGCGGTCGCGCACCGGGGAGGGTCTGTCGGGGCGCAGGGGCCGCTCAGAGTCACTGTAGCGGCCGCCGTCCCTTCCGCTGCTCCCGCCAGGGCTGCGCTCCAGGGAGGGGCAGTGCCGCCGGCGCGTGCGCTCACTGCTGTCGGGGGAGCGCTCCAGGTGCCGGCTGTCCTCCAGCAGCCGCCGTTTGCGTGTAGCGTCCCGGGTCTGCAGCTCACGCTCCCTCTCGAGCGACCAGGCCTCCCGCGGCCGGCGCTCACGCTCCAGGTGCTCTAGAGGCTCGAAGGCAGCTGGCCGCACCCTGTCCCGGACCGGAGGGGCGACCCACTCGGCGGCTGGGTACAGCTCTCGCTCCCGGAAGTGCAGCGGTGGTGGAGTCCTCTCCCGGACCCTCAGGGACTCCGGGGTGGGGCGGTGCACGAAGGACTCGGCCACGATGTCGTAGTGCGGCAGGGGCAGCGGCTGGAGATAGGGCTGCTGGTAGCGGTGCTCGGTGTCGGCAAAGTCCACGCGCAGCCGCCGGTCTGGGCCACCCAGGGGGAAGCCGCGCATGTGCGTGCAGGCCGCCTGCGCCGCGTCCAGGCTCTCGTACTGGATGTAAGCCCACGAGTCGCCCTTCCTGTAGTCTATAGTCCGAATTGTGCCGAAGCGGTCGAACTCCCTCGCCAGCGCGGCCAGCGGTACCCAGGGCCCCAGACCCCCCACCCACAGGCGCGTGGTGGGTGTGGCCTTGCCGTAGCCAATCTTTATGGGGTTGCGGCAGACCACTTTCCCCGACATGCTGATCTTGGCCCGGTGCGCCATGTCCAGGTTCTCGAACTTCAGGAAGCCGTAGGTGCTGGTCTGGCCTCGCGTGGGCCGCTTGATGTCCACCTCGGTGATGACGCCGAAGCGGTCGAAGGCGCGGCGCAGGTCGCTCTCGGTGACCGTGATGTCCAAGTTGCCCAGAAACAGGGTGCGGTTGGCGCGCTGGTCGTCCTCGGGCGAGATGAGCTCCTCCTCGCGGAAGGCGGCGGCGCGCTCGGCGATGTTGTAGGCCGGCCGCGCCCGGGCCTCGTAGAAGGCGTACTCCCGCTCGCGCTCCAGGTCCCGGGGCAGGGGTGGAGGCGGGGGAGGGGGCAGGCGGCCCAGGGCCAGCTGCTGCAGTCTGTAGTCCCGGTAGCCCAGCCCCGTGGGGGACAGGGGCCGCTGGGCGTGCAGGTGTCGGTGGCCCGGCACGGCCGCGTAGGCGTCCTTCTCGATGGGCGAACGGCTCCTGCGGCGGTTGATGTAAACCGCCTCGATCTTCAGCGGCCGGTCGTACAGCACCAGGCGGCCCCGCGCATGCTTGGCGGCGCGCGCGTCCTCGGGCCGGCGGAAGTTGACGAAGGCCACGCGCTCGTCGCCCGCGCGGCTGATCTTCACGCTCACGTCGCCGAACTTCTTGAACTCGTGGAACAGCCCGTCCTCCACCTCCTCGTCGCTCAGCTGGGAGCCCAGCTCGCTGATCTTCAGCGTCTTGTACTCGCTCTCGGCGGGGGCCAGCGGCGGGGCCCGGGGTTCGCCGCCCCGGGAGGTGCTGCGGGCGGCGGCGGCGGCGGCGGCGGCATCCAGCGCCAGGCTGCCGTGGTTCTTGCTGCTGGAGCCGGCGGCGGCGGCGGCGGCGGCGGCGGTGGCGTAGCTGTGGTTGCCCCCCGCGCGGCTGGAAACGTGGCCATCGAAGTCCCGGCTGTCCCGCTTCTCGGCCAGCAGGCTCCTCCGCGCCGAGCCGCCGTCGCTCTTGGCCGAGCTGTTGCCGTTGTTGCTGCCCCCGGACACGGACAGGGCCCCGATCTTTTTGCTGGCCGGGTGGCTCCCTCCCCGGTCTCGGATATCGTCCAGGGCCCGGGAGCGCTTCTTCACGGGCGACCGCTCTTTGCCTTTCATGTCTAATCCACACTGGGAAAACAACAAACCCGAAAACACAGCCCGGTAGTCGCTCTCGCCCGGTTCTGGCCCCTCGATCGCGTCGCTCTTTTATAAATCTCGGCAAAGATGTGCAATTATTTTGCGCTCACCATCCCCGCAGCAAAAAACAACACATACGCCATCTTGGAACTGCACACAAGAGTGCCCGCCCCCGCCCTGTCACTGGTCAAACGCGGGCCGGAAGGAGAATCCTATTGGCTGATCGAGCTGTCACTTGATCCGGGTTTTGTGGCTCCGAGAGGTTGAGCCGGGGGTTGAGCGCTGGGACATGGTCGCCATTACGGCTCTAACAGCAGGGGCAGCGTGTGAGACGGCCCTGTGCTATGCAAGACTCGTAATGGCGACACCCGGGTTTCAGTTTCACAACTTTGGAGCTGCTCGCCGAAGGGCCAGGTAGGTCAGTCGTGTCTGTGGTAAGGTGTGCGTCCTGTACAAAGCCCTGCAGCACTGAGGTTTGCACAGTGATGGGTATTGCATTGGTAATAAATGCAATTCCGCGTTACCAGTTTGTAAGAAATACCCACAAGCATTGACACTGACGTCAGGACTGCTACTCTCAATAGGGGCGTTGCCAGACAAGAGGTTTTTATATATATATTATATATTTCCATTTCAGTCTGCAGCTGAGATTCACTCGTGTTTGCGTGCACGGCTGTAAACATAGTTATTTTTAATGAGCAGTCGTACTGGACAAGTCCTGGTGGTGGATTTATTCCAGGCACAGTGATGCATTACGCACTCATTCAAATTGGGGTTAGTTTGCAAACCATAGAAGTGATATATATTAAACCAATTAACTATAACAGTACATTATTCAACAGCACCACAGTTGATATAATTCTCCATAGTTTAATGCAAATATGTATTTCATCTATGGTGAGTGTATACTAGGTATTAATTTAAGGACAGCAGTTTTATTCTGCTTTAAAAATAAATCTTGTTTCTATATAGTAATAAAAACAGCAATGTAGATTAATATATTAATAGTAGTAGTAGCAGTACATGTTTTTTCTTTCAGTCCCAGGTCTGAAATGTTTATAGGCGATTCCATGTAATCGCCAAATGTCTGATTGGCAGGTGGGCTCATTTGTTTTCCTACGCAATCAAGTTGGATCCATCGCGTTTTAAGTGCGGAATAGAGGGGCGCGTCATCGCTACTTCTTAAGCTAAATTTGTTACACATCAGAAATATTTTCTTTTTTGGCCACTGTTATTCAGGAGATAATCCGTGAACCTCGGCTTGAAATGACGTGGGGCAATAGAGGACTCCAGTCTGGATGCAAAATGTTTTGGAGCCATCTGTTGTCAATAGACTTGTTCAAGACACTGCAATCAAACCAGAATTGGACTGTCCTTCAGGCATGTCCGTTTGGAAACGCTGTCAGATTCCACTCCTTTTCAGCGCAGGATATATAAACAAGCATTTGCCACGAATCTGAAAACTGAGTGCAAAATTAAAGCAAAGCCCGTCCCTAATAAAAATACGAATATAGCAGCTGTGTCAATTTGATGCTGCGATGAAGGAATGCAAGTGCTGCGGGTGGCCAGCAGGGGTCACATGTGAGCTGCAGTACTCCCTCGGATGTGTATTAGTCCTGATGCTCATTAGCAGCTTGCATTGATTATTATGCTGGCTTCCAACAGATCTCTACAATGTCGAAATAAATAGACGAACAACCTTGGATAGATGCTTAATCGGTACCGCCCACGATGCTGATATTAACGAAAATGAACAGACGGGGCGGGGTACATTGGTATCTGGAGTGTGTGTTGGGGTTCATAATTAATTAAAATATTTGAATTGTTGTAACGGTCTATTTGCACCCTGAAACGTGCTGCAGTGAGACACCTGGTGCGGGAGGCGCTAATGAGCTATTGCACTAATCAAGAATCAATTATCTTAATTAGCTTCCGTATTGTGTTGCTGGCAATGCCCTAACGCTGGTGACAGTTCATTGTGTGTGTGTGTGTGTGACACTGTGCGTGTCTGTTATTGTGTGTGTGTGTGTGTGTGTGTGACACTGTGCGTCTGTCATGTGTGTGTCTGTTATTGTGTGTGTGTGTGTGTGACACTGCGTCTCTGTCGTGTGTGTGTGTGTGTGACACTGTGCGTCTGTCATGTGTGTGTCTGTTATTGTGTGTGTGTGTGTGTGACACTGCGTCTCTGTCGTGTGTGTGTGTGTGTGTGACACTGTGCGTCTGTCATGTGTGTGTCTGTTATTGTGAGTGTGGTGGGGGGGGTAGGTTCGCAAGTTTGTGAATGATGCAGAACGTGATCACGTGATGTCCCTGCATTCCTTTGTGAAAATGGTTTAAATATTACCAGTGCTACTTCTGCCCTGCAGTTTTGTGAATTTTGACAACCAGCTCGCACACACTCTTATACTGTATGTATGTGAACTATTATGATTGTGCCTCTAGTGCCAGTATGTGTGTGTGTGTGTGTGTATATATATATATATATACACTAATGATTCATTTTTGTGTCACTGTTATCAGATAGAGAGAATGTAAACTATCCATGTTGTAATTGTGTTTGTTTCAGGTATAAAGCATATGTAAGAGATGCTTTTAGTGCATCTGGTGAACCTCTGTTCTTTAAACAAATAAAAATAGAAACACGTGTGTGGTGGTCTATTTTTTTTGTCAATGTTAAACGTGAGGAATTTAACCCCATGCCCAAAATCCTGCTCAAGTCGCATGACGATCAAGTATGACATTATCTTGGTGCTGATGGGGCGCTTCTCCTCTCTGCCCTGATGGAGGAGCTGACTTTATGAAGGCAGGCCAGTGGCAGTTAGATAGGAGCTGCAATATTCACTTAGTAAATAATAACTGATGTTACTGTCAGTCCCGTGGAGAAATCCGGCCAACTCTTTCACCACAGCGAGATGAAGAAATGCGTTTTGTTTCCTGATTGAACGTGCATAACAGCCATGACTTCTCAACCCCAGTACCCTGGAACTTTGGTCCTGGAGAGCCACGGCCTTGTGTTGAGGTGGTGTTTGTTTGTGTGTGTTTCTTCATTCAGAAATAAATCTAAATGAGCTGATTGTTGACTTAATGACTCACACATGACCTTGATCAACCGATTGAAGATTATTTTTTTCTGGATTGTGTTCCGTCTGAGCTCTTTACATAATTGAACAATGATATTTATTTGGATCGCGTTACACCAGCCTCTGGCCCCCACAAACGCACAGGTTAAGTGACATACAGTGTATATAGGAGGCCACCAGCCCTCGAAGCTCTGAGTGTCATCAACCAAGCCATAGAGAGACAGACTGAGTCAGCGCGGTGGACGGCTGTGGGCTGCTCTGCTTCTCAATCACGCCAAATTAAACTGTACAGTGCTTTCTTTTACACACCCATGAGCACTTAAACCATCGAGAGCTGCTTTCAATGAGCAAGAGTCCGGCTGCCATTAGTGTGGCACCCCTTTGATCCGCGAGCTGTGATTGATGTGGAATCAAAGCCAGCAGCGGCTCATGGTGTGGGTCAGATGTTCTTCACACAGGGGTCATGGAAACACAAGCGCCATTGATACATGCTCAGATATATCATGAGAACTTGGACAAGTGCATTGCATGTAGCCATGTATAATTCATCCAATACTTGGAATGTGTCATCGTCATGGGTGGAGAAGATGAATACCACAGAAGGACCCTCATCGATAGCATTTGATCTCCCCGATGCCCCGCAAGAGCCCGTGACTCATTCACCAGCGTGCGTTTCTGAAACACTAATACTCTTCAGCTGCCACGCCGGGGAGGGTGGCTCTCGGCGCAGGCAGTCCAGGGCTGCCCACCCCTCTCTCGGCCTCTTCCCACTCTACGGTACCCATAAGCAGCAGTCAGGTGTCATTGGGAGACAATTGAACAGACCTGCCTCCCACTCTCCATCTCCATCATTTGTGTACTATATATACATTTTTATATAAAAGTGTACATATATGCACAGTAATAATAATAATAATAATAATGCTACTGCGTTCTGGCTACTCCTGAAGCCATGTGTACCATAGGAAAAGTAGTGCACCATGGTTAAAATATTGTAAGTTGTACTTGCCACGTTATATTGTAAAATTCCTTATAACACAATACAGTGTATCACAGTGTATTATTATTATTTATTACTTGGCAGACGCCCTTCACCAGGCGAAATACAGGATACAACAGCAATACAAAAGTGCAATAATACAATACAAAATTACAAATCAAACATAATACAGTAATGCGCATTGTAGTACAATACAGAGTATTAGACAGTACCGAAAGGGCGAAGATGAGAAGGTATTGCACGGTAATAGGCTAAACAGTACATAATGATTTCTAGGCTGAGAATAATGTGCATCCCGACATACAAAATAATACATATGCAATCATATCCCAGGTCTGAAGGGAACGTCCTACTGAGAGACTGAGGAACTGAACTTTTTCACCCTGGAACAGAGGAGACTACGTGGGGACTTGATCCAAGTCTTCAAAATCATGAAAGGCATTGACCACATCAAACCAGAGGAGCTTTTCCAGATCAGCAGGGACACACGCACCCGGGGACACAAATGGAAATTGGGCTTCAAGGCATTCAAGACAGAAAACAGGAGACACTTCTTCACACAGAGGCATCACAATCTGAACAAACTCCCCAGCGATGTGGCTGGAGAGACAATTTGGGAACATTCAAAAACAGACTGGATAGGATCCTTGATCACTCAGTTATGAATGGACACCAAACGAGCACGATGGGGCGAATGGCCTCCTCTCGATTGTAAACTTTCTTATGTTCTTATATATTGTGCAAAAAATGCTGACACAGTCCCATTTTCAAAGAGGGAAAAATAAATATTTAAGTAATGGTTATATTATTATTATTCGATTTCTTAGCAGACGCCCTTATCCAGGGTGACTTACAAATGTTACAACATAACACATTATTTTTACCCATTTATACAGCTGGGCATTTTACTGGAGCACTCTAGGTAAAGTACCTTTCTCGAGGGTACAACAGCATTGTCCCCCACCTGGGGATTAAACCCACAACCCTCCACTCCAGCGTCCAAAGCCCTAACACCTACTCCACAATAACAACGGTAATACATCACGTATTTATTAATTGTATGGATTCCTGCAAATGTGATAAAATTGAACAGCCGCCTATTTTTGATTTTATTTCTTAAGCCCCTCCGCCCCCTCACCTATGTTGTATATAGAGATCTAGACCTGTTGCTTAGGGATGGCAACACCAGCGTCCCAGTGGGTAGGCAGAGCTCCTGCGGGCAGACATCAACTAGTGGCTTCTGCCTCTCTGTGTGTCTACTGACAAACAGAACCGGGCTGTAAACAGCACTATACCTCCAGACAGAGAGAGACACCGCCTGTAAAACATTTCACACAGACGGGACTCCTCTGCTCTCTGCAAACCGCCAATTGCGACGGTCTGTACTGTAAGCAACGCAGCTCTGATTTAAACATTGCACACCAAACATTAGGACAACTAAGCGGCAGTCCACCGCAGATGCGCTCAGGCTGGAGGTGGTTGGTGGCGAATTGAACCTGGGAGCGTTGCGCACTGTGCATCGGCTCCATTCACCGGGCTGTGCAAACTGGAGGCGCAGTGGCGAGGGAGGGAGATGGGGAGACATCCAGAGTAGAGAGAGAGAGCGAGAGAGGGGAGGAGTGTGTGAGGGAGAGAGAGATTCAGTGCAGCACTAAGGAAGGTGTTATTTTGGGGAGGAAATAAAAAAGCAGGAAGGCGAGGGAGCTAATAAAAACAAGCAAACATTAACGAGGCACACAGTTGAGCATAGCTGTGCCCATAGCCTATAGGAGAAGAGTGAAGTGTGACCTACAGGAGAGAGAGAGTAGGAGGGGGAACGCTTCCTCAGTTCAGAACAACTATAAGACAAGGTCTTGCCTTGCAAACCGAAACGGGGAAACAGGAGTTAATTGGTTGGTGCTTTTGCACAAAATATCCCTTCGGAGCGCGTCATGTGTTCCTGGGAGGGGGAGATAGTTGGGGAGAAGCAACAGATCTTCCACTGAAAAACAATCTTGCGCCAATCTTTCCGTCTGTCTGTCTGTGTCACAGCTGTATTTTCCCAAAGATTAATTCTTAAGAGCTGCTCTTCTTGCAATACAACACCACCCGGATCCGTGAGCTACAGGTTACTCCTCCAGGATTTGACAGCAAGCAAATCTTCATCTGGGCAAATACAAAATAAAAAGAGAGCAGTGGCGTTGCCTTCTCGACCAACACGGATTGCATGACGGAGGGAGCCGAGACGCGCACGTAATCGACGGGGATTTGGAAGCGAGAACAAAATAATGATCTAAATAAACAACTGAACAAGAAATAAAATCATCACATTTTACGTAGAAGGTCTCTGAATGCCTACGTGTCGGGATCAGAGTCTGCACCGTTTGAGATCTGTATACATATTTGTGCATGCCATCTGTAAGTATATTTAGAGATTATATATATGTATATGTTTTGTACTGTAAAGATCTCGGAAACAGAAACACTGTGGATTGCAAAGTATTCGTGCACAAGGGGCGTCTATTGCGCGGAGCAGAAGTAACTTGAATCTCTGATACAGTTGGAGCGCGAATAAGGGATCTATTTGTACCATTCGGCCAAACCGAGTAAACACTGAATACCTTTGGATATTTCTATTTACTATTCCTTCAAAAACGGACGGCTTTATCTTGCAATTTCAACATCAAAACACATTGCATACGCATGTGACAGCGCTTGGCTGCTGGAGCACGTTGCGGTTCAGATGCCTGTTGCTGTCCAGCTTTCCCCATCACCCAAACTACAGCGGCTGTGTTTTTAAATCGGCCGACAGCAAGTCACCTGCTGCTGCCCGGGCTGGTTGGAGCCGTGGTTTTCATTTGAGGAAGGAAGCCTAAAGCCTCTAATCTCTTTTCTTCCACATTAGCAACATTGCAATTCTGACATCTTATTTTTGTATATAAAGTACATAGATATATTGAATTGAATTAATAATAATAATAATAATAATAATAATAATAATAATATCATCTCTTCTGCTCTGCCACCCTCCTCAGGATTAATAATCCACGTGGATTCTTTGGATTATAACCTGACCTTTTGCCACGGACTTGTTTTATTTGTTTCCAACTTTGCAGAAACTGAGGTCTGGTCATAAGTTTTAGATGCTTCAAAACGAGAGGCGAGAAAAAGAGCGAGAGTAAGAAAAGTGCGCAGAGGGCCATTCGACCAGACGCAGCAGAGCGGAACGGGCGTTTGTCAACGGGCAGCCGTTCCATCCAAATCTATGATCAGTTCGGTGTGCGTTTCATCCTACCGTGGGCGCAAGTCTGGCAACAAACCCCCGTCCAAAACATGCCTGAAGGAGGACACGGGCCGCGGCGAGGACTCGGACAAGATCGTGCTGAACGTGGGCGGCACGCGGCACGAGACCTATAGGAGCACGCTGCGCACGCTCCCCGCCACGCGCCTGGCCTGGCTGGCGGAGGAGGAGCCGCGCGCGCGGGCCGAGCTGTTCTTCGACCGGCACCCGGGCATCTTCGCCTACGTGCTCAACTACTACCGCACCGGCAAGCTGCACTGCCCGGCCGACGTGTGCGGCCCGCTGTTCGAGGAGGAGCTGGCCTTCTGGGGCATCGACGAGACGGACGTGGAGCCCTGCTGCTGGATGACCTACCGCCAGCACCGCGACGCCGAGGAGGCGCTGGACATCTTCGAGGCGCCCGACCCGGCCGACGACGACGACGACCGGGAGCTGCCCCGGCGCCTGGGCACCGACGACTGCCCGGACCGCTCTCGGGGCTGCTGGGAGGTGTGGCAGCCCAAGGTGTGGGCTCTGTTCGAAGACCCGTACTCGTCCGTCGCGGCGCGGGTAGGTCTGTCTCTCCGTCGTGCGGGGTCAGGTGTGGCAGCTGCTGCCGGTGGGCTTCCTGGAAACAGACCCACTGGACATGATCATCATTAGTAGTAGTTGTAGTCATGACTCACTGCAATGCATACATCAATTCATTACATTACAGCGACTACTATTAAGGAACAAAAGTCGTCTGCTTTGCTAAGCCTAGGGAAGCGGGAGTTATGTTTACCCGTTTCATGTGCAAATATCTCAGCCGTTTTCATATTTACAGCACACAGGCTGTCTCCGTATTGACGCAGCGAGCCCCATCGCTTTGTGCGCTCTTACAGGATGAATGAACAGCTCTGTTCCTGGCGGTGGAAACTTAATCGAGTTTATACACTGAACAGGCATCTGCTAACCCAGGACCAGCTTTTGAATGAATTATGCTCTTCATTGACAACTGCGGGGTTGGGTTTCATGACCGGCTCATCCGTAACAGGAGAAATGTCATTCTTGTGCACAATGCATTTCAGCTTATTGATGTTTGTGCACCTGCGTGTGCGACGGGCAATAGCAATTAGCATCAGTTTGTAGTGTCCGACAAATTGGGAACAATCATAATGACAATCGGGAAATTCCCTGGCGAGTGTTTAGGACTCAGAATAATGACTGTGTCCTCAGTGCTATGCTGGGAAAGGCACACGTTCAAATTAAAAAGGCAGGGCCTAGGATTTCGATCTAACAACGGGAGAGAAATGCAAATAAAGAGTGAAACTCCCGTCTGCCGGCCTGTAATTGGCAGGTTTGTGTACCTGTACCTGGAATCTCTCTGTAAATCATCAGGGATTGCACCAGACCTGCCTCCTCTCAAGCAGCACACAAATGCAATTAAAGAGGCAAGCTGTTCCATCACACGCAGGCTTAGGGGGATGGGAAAGTGATCTGAGCACTGGGAACTGTGGGCATTTACCCACAGCTGCAGAAAGTGATTTTTATTTGGCCAATAGAGTTCCATAGCACCGAGATGCAGAGAGAGAGAGCGAGAGAGAGCAACAGGGAGTGGGGCAGTGAGGTTGTGTGTGTGTGCAACTGTGGCGTTATCTCAGTGACTCGGGCAGGTCATGAGTGGGTGTGAAGGGCAAGGAGCGGCCACGGTGTGTGTGGGAGGTGGGATGGGTAAGGTTTGTGCACTAAGAGGTAGTAAATGGCCATATCATGGTTTTGGTCCCCCCCATGTACCATCCCTCAGCATAGGGAGCTGTGGGGCTCGTAGTCAAATGTGGAATCAGTCGGTATTTAAGAAACAAGTAGATGATTCGGTCAGAATAACACTTGGAGTTGCCGCAGCGCGCACGCTACTTGGGAGGCTGGTTCATAACACGGGGTTTTGCAGAGGAGACCTGTAATTTACAAGGCAAGGTTAAGTGGCGCTCTCAGCTACAGCGCTTTAATAAAATTAGAGGCTTGTGCCTAACCTGTATTCACGGATGTGTGGAAGTTAAGACATATTTCAACACAACGCCACGAGCCCCGTCTGGAGGTGCTTCATGGGAAACAGTCACATTTTAAGATAGAAGTAAAACAAAACAAACCGAAAGGATTTCATGCAGATATTCTGTTTGATATCACTCTTGTTTCTTTGAGAGGATTCTTGCAGCTGTGTCCTTTGGTGTAAAAGCTCTTAGGCTGCTTTTCATCATTCCCAGCTCTTGTTGAATAGCATCATAAGGCATGTTTAACGTTTAAGGCATGTTAATTACTACCTTCATGTTTTTGCTGCCCCTCACAGTGGCTGAGCAAATATCATTCGGTCTTGCGCAGCTCCCCGTGTCTCATGTTGTGCTTGCTGTCCGTGCAGCTTGACCTCGTGGTTCATATCTGAAGCACAGGGGGAAGCTGAGCAGAGGAGAGGCTTGTGTTTGAAGACGGATGATTCGTCATCTCGTGTCACCGGCACATGCGGCAGAGGGAGCTTCACAGCCTCCTTCTGTTGTGCCACACAAGCGCTGTGAAGAGAAGTGCTGCGCAGCCCACACAAACAAGACCCCGGCTGGCTGCTCAGCTGCGTCTCTGTTTTTGCTCACACATGGTACAGAGATAAAACAACCACAGAGGCCCTTCATTTCATCACATCGTGGTTGTGCTTTTGTCCCATTTCTTTCTGGTTGTGTGTGTTTACCTCTGCTTTAGTATTCTACCATGCTAATTCTCTGCAATGTTGTGCAGTCGCCCCTGGATGCTGCTGACGACCTTTTGCGGAAGTAAGCAAGCATCTCGCCGTGCTTTTACAGGGCACTTAGCGGGCGTCTGTGAAAGCATGGTGTTCATCAGCACATGATGCTCCCGCTGTAATGGACCCGAGAGGGCGTTTTGCTGACTTGCTGATGGATTCTTCCCGATCTCAGACGGCTGCTCAAGCATGTCGTCTTCCTGACAGACTTCTCCTGTCGCTGGTGCAGAAATGTCTTACTCTGCTCCTCGATGTGCGTGACACCGAGAGCACGAACATCCCTGGAGGATGCATTGTGTTTTCCCAGCTATCCTCTGCTCTGAGGGGACTCAGCCGTTGCAGGAGGGAGGGCTGTTATCAGACTGCCAATGCACAGGTTTTTGTTTGTCTTGTCCCCCCCGCCCCCCACTGGGGATGGCTCGTGGAGCTGCCCTTTCAACACGCGGGCTTCAGCCTGAAACCAATTCTTCATCCTCCAGCCGACAGAGCAAATACATCACAGTGCACATCGTGTTCCCAACGCAATTATTTTCTGGGCGTCTTAAAATAGTTTGTGCAACAAAGTCTGGAAGCGACTGGTCCATCTTGCCCATATCTATAACTGTTTCCTCTCCCACTGTAGGCCACTGAACGTGTGTTTCTACTGGTCAACTCAAAATAAGATGCAATTTTACAAGAGACTGAGAATTCTACAAGGTTTATCATTTTCTTTTGCCGGCTTGCATTTTATATGCAGACAAAGTGCTGCACTTGTTCCAAACTCCGCCTAGGAAAGGATCATGCATTTCAACAACATCCGTATCAACACTTTACAGGCAGTTTGGGACAGTAAACAAGTTTAATAAATAATGTTGTGTAAGCCGTCTTCAAAGCCCGGTGACTGATGTCTGATGAACATTTTATGACATGATTTTTGAACTGTTCTTCTGTTGGTTATGAACTCTTATACATTGATCGGAAGTGTCCATCAAACTGAACTGTTTTTCAGGAGGGTTGGGCAGATTTAAATGTTAATCCTGTTAATCCTGTTAATCCTTTTAATCCAGAGTCCTGTGAAAGGTGCAAGATCTGTTTCAGTAGGTCGAGAGACAATTGATAATGTTGAAGGGCCTGTCAGATAAGGCAGTTTGAGTCATTAATTAAGGAATTGTTTAAAATCTCTGCACATACTTATGAATTTAAAGTCTACAATTAATCAATCAATGCAATTAATCACCGCCATTTAATTATCAAAGGGAGACAATTACAGTGGCAACAGTTCTTTGGCACCAATATGTAAAACATTGTTTTGAGCAGTGTGCTTTCTGGCAAGAAGCAAGAGCAAAGAAGGAGGAAATAAAAGGATAGATTTTTTTTTTCTGGTTCAATCTGAAAAAACAAACAAACAAAACAACATATAGATCCAGGCACGCTTGAGCAGAACTCGCAGAAATCCCTGTCTTCTGCCAGATTTGGATTGTGTACTTCGGAGAGCTTTTAGCCCCAGACTGGCTTAGTGGTGATGCTGTTCAAAACGTGTCTTTTTAAATTTTAAATCGCATAAATTCTCCAGCAAAAAACAAAATGTTGCAAAATTGGACGAGGGATTTGAAAACAAGCGTGGAGTCTGCGACGTATGCACTTTGTGTAGTGTGTGCAGTCATCAGAGAGAAGGGCTGTGACAGCTATCCTAGGGCTGAACACCATACTATGGGTTTGATCATTTGGGTTTACCTCCAAGAGAAAGTATTGGAATGGATGAATGCGATAGAATGGCTTAAGGGGAAATTAACAGTTCAATAAAATGACCAATATCATCTTGAAACGCACTAATAACAATAATGAAATCAACCTTGTTCGATTGCCCTTTTAAACGGTGTTTAAAAGTCCAGCTATGTGTTTTCAGTTGGATTGTTTTCATTTCCCTGAGGAGGGGGGATAAGGTTGTTTACTTCAATGTGGGCTCCGGTCCAGACCTAATCAATCGCACACACCCCAGGCTGTGACTGTATCTTAAATGTTGACAGCCCCGACCCCTGCATCCGAACAAATACATGTGACCTGACCTTCACACTGGTTCTTTCCTGTTCTGCACCAGAGCACACAGTCCCTTTCCGGGGGGGCGGTCGTGTCCAACGAGGGGACGGCCCTGTGTGAGGCCGAGAGCACAGCGCCCCCCCTGACCCGCTGTGGTGTAGAGTCACTGAAAGTGGGAAGACCGACAACAAGGACCAGGGACCCAAAGCCACTTTTTGGCCTTTGGCGGCCGGAAGAGACAGCGAGAGAGAGTCATCTCTGCAGGGCATCCCAGAGGTGTTCTGTGTGAAATGGGCCATTTGTGCAGCCCTGTTCTCAGTGTCAGCTCTGCATCCTCGCGTCCCCGTTTTGACACCTGTACGACCCCTCACTATAAACAACTGTGCCCTGCCCTCGTAAACATGCCCATATTGCCCTTTAAACAATAATAATAACATAACTTGTTCAAACCAACAGCAGCAGGAAGAGGCTCGTGCTGTTGCTTTTGGCTGACATGAAGCCGTGGCTGCTTCTGTTTTTGCGGTGAAAGCATTCTTGAAATTCTTGGCATCCGAGTCCTGCACATATTCTGCACACATCTGAACTCTAATAGCGCTGATCGCAATATAGAAACGATACGCAGCTCTGTGGTAACTGCACTACATCAGGAGGCATCCTGCAGGAGTGCAGGAGTTGCAGGGGAACGGGAGTTGTGCTCAGTGGAAGACCCTCAGTTAATCGCGGATGTAAAGCATGTTTATTTATTGGGGTGCTCTGCCAATGGCCACAGCAAGACAGTGCGAGCTCTGTGTTTACTCCGATCTCCAAATACTGTGAGACGCCGATCCTCACCGAGTCTGGCTGCGTTCGCATTTTGTAAGGGGGGCGGAAAAGCGGCCATTCAGGGGTAGTGTGTCAGGGAGCGGCTGACAGATGTGAGCCCTCGGCTCCCGAGCAGCAGCTGGGCCAGCTCAGCACAATGCAGGCAGCACTGTGGCCCATTCTCCAGGGCCTCCCTAGCACCCATGTGAGATCCCTGATAGGATATCGGGTATTAAATACACCCTCTGCTAAGTAAAGTTTTAAATGTCTTCCTCTTCTTAGTGCTGCTTTCCTCTGCAGTCTCTGCGGTGCTTGAAAACTGTCTTCCGGACATATATTTGTGGGAGAGAGAGAAAATGGATCATGAATTAATTATAACCTGTAATTGGTGGGAGACTCAATGCAGATTCAACTGCCCTCCTAACAGAATGTAAATTAAGTCCTTATTTATAGTCCAGTTATTAACTGATATGTTTTTTTTGTTTTTTTTGCCATAATCGGGTTGCATAAAAACTAAATTGAACTGACATTATTGTAGGCCTACGATTAAAACTTCAATTAAAAACTACTTTCTGCTGTTCTTTTTCATGTCTGATACATTATTAGATTTCAGGAAGCCTAACCGAAAGGGTTTTAATCATCTATTGTTGTTTTTAGTTTTTTTAATCTGTCCAGTGCAGAATGCCATTGTGTCCAGATGCAGTCGATTTTCTAGTAACCGTTAAGGTCTGTGGTCTGCTAAGGGAAATGGAAACACACTGTTACATTTGATATCTCTACAGAGGAACCACAATTAGTCAAGCGTTTTATCATTTTGCTCTCGTAGTTGCAGAGAGAGACGCAGCTCTCACAGGCCCTCTCTGACACGAGTCTCCAACAAGGCAGATCAGTCTGCGATTTGTGTTGAGCACCGGTTTACCCATGCAGCGGGTGTGTGTTAAATTTGTTGGATGACTCATCCTTCAGTGTCTGGGCGGTTGAAGCATTTCTTCTGTCTTCCCACTGTGATGTGTGTCCTGTCCGTTGTCTTCTTTTGCTGAAGACGCAGCTGGAGCAAATGTCTGACCCGGTGCAATAAATAGCAGTGATGAATGTGGTGTAAAGCAATCACACTGTTGTCTTTTCTGTTTTCCCCAACACAGAAAGAGTGCCCTGATTGGGTGAAACCTGTTTATTTCCCTATACAAAAGTAATTTAATCTCCGGCTACCAGATGTGTGCAACCATTGATTTATATAGTTATTGTTCTGTTGTTTGCCATGGTACCATCTCTCCCCCCTGTTTGCGTGTGTGTGTGTGTGTGTGTGTCTTCACATTGTCTCTGTTCTTTAGCAGTGGAGGATTTACAGCAGCATTAATACATCAATAAACACAGAAAGAGTCACAGGAGCCGATGTCTCTCTCAGAGAAGACTGCCCTTTGGTTTTGCTGTGAGGCTGTTTTGTGGCATTAGGACAGATGTTAGATAATGCCGTGTAGCGCCACTCCCAGCGTCTCTGGTTTATCAGGCGGCTCAGTGCGTGTCTGTGGATCCAGTGGACTAACACTGCTGCCATTAGCTGAACTCAAGCCCAGCCCTGCAGTCAGAGGGAATGGGATACGAGAAGTCAAAGCAATTTCATGTATTACCCTTCAGAGTCACGGCCATCAGCTGGTAACGGCTGCCATAGTGTCACCTTGTTTGCCATCCCTGCACCACCCATGTTATAGACACACACTTGCATTTAGGGCTCGTCTTGTGAAGGCATGAGGAAGATCACTTTTATTATCTTCAACATGTGTCTCCATTATCACATTGTTTAAGGAAAAAAGCCAGACAGGAAGCAGGATGAGGTTAAATGTAATGAAAACAAAAGTGGCCTTGTACCTGACATGGGGTGGCGAGGGGTGTTTGGTACCTCCAGGGAAACTGCTCTTGGCGGGAGAGTGCCAGTGCCTGCTGTTCACTGACGTCACAAGTTAAAAGACATGACGCACTCGGCCGCCACATGACACAATCAAAACCTTGTCACGCGGCGCAGGGGGAGTATCCACCCTGAGCACTCCCATTGGTCCAGAGCTCAGCCAACCAGGATCTGCGTCCCTCACAGTTCTGCAATCTCCCCACACTCCCTGGTTTCGTGCAACTGCGTCGGCACATACATACTGGTGTCAGTGAGCAAGTAAATCATGGATCTCTTATTCATAAAAACCTAATTTAAACCCCCTCTCACATTTAATTTCCAGTAAGGGCTGACTGTTGCCCCAGCTGTATCTTGGCCAGTTCTGTTTTGAATTTCATTGTGGTTAGCAATTAATTAGTCTGCCAAGTGCTTTCAGTATTTTATGTCTTATATTGCTTTCCAAGGTTTTGCAACAAGCTAATTCTGTAGACGTTAATGATATTACACATGCAGATTAAGTGCTCTGTAACGACTCTGTATTTTAATGATAGCAATTTAAAAACTAGGCTATTCCTTGCACTGAACACTCCAGCTTTACGGTCATTACGAATGTATTTATATGTTTTCAAACTTTATTTTTCCCCTCCCCCTATCTTTGTGTTTTAGCCGAAGCCCTCTGAAGTCGGCAGGTTTTGGCACAGTGCTCTGTGACACTGAGTAATGAAACTTGCTGAGTGTCGCTGGAGACTTCCCTTCCTCAGTGTCTGAGTATTCACTCTCCGACAAGGAAGAGCTGTTAAGGTTCAGGTCATATTGCAACAGAGAAAACCATATGATGAACAATAATTGTTATAATAACTAAACAATACATGGCACACAAGTTTGAAGTGTTTCATTACGTATCAGTGACAGATCCCTAACTGTCTCTTTCATTGCAGCGAGAATTAGATTATGGTAGGTGTTGTTATATCATCTGCCCATGGTATATAAAACAAAGTAATACAGAGGTTTAGTTCACTCACTTTATTGCAGAGTATTTAGAAATGTTGTTAAACTCCTCTTTCTTACCCGATTGTTCCAGCCCAGCTCTTGTGGCAAGCCTACAGTCCGGACACTTAGCCATATACCACAGGTGCTAACTGGAGTGAGGTTGTTAGTGGAGTTCCACAGGGATCAGTACTAGGGCCTGAGCTTTTCCAGATCAGCAGGGACACACGCACCCGGGGACACAAATGGAAATTGGACTTCAAGGCATTCGAGACAGAAAACAGGAGACACTTCTTCACACAGAGAGGCGTCACAATCTGAACAAACTCCCCAGCGATGTGGCTGAAGAGACAATTTGGGAACATTCAAAAACAGACTGGATAGGATCCTTGATCAATCAGTTATTAATGAACACCAAATGAGCACGATGGGGTGAATGGCTTCCTCTCGTTTGTAAACTATGTTCTTATGTTCTTATAAAACTGTTTCTGAAGCTGTCATTTATTTGTCAGCTATAGCCACGTCATCATGCACACACACACATACACACACACACACACATACACACACACACACACAGACACACAGACACACAGACACACACACACACACACACACAGATACACACACAGACACAGACACAGACACAGATACACAGACACACACACACACACACACACAGACACACACACACACACACACAGACACACACACACACACACACCACGCATCTCTTCAGTAGGATTATCCAGACAAAGTAAGGATGAATAGAAAGAGATCCCAGATTCTCTGCTTTGTTCTGCGAGATTGCCATTATTGACAATCCTGCGTATTTTAATGCCTTTTCCAGCACTTAATCACAGAGGACTTGATTGGTGTGACTCAATGTGTCACATGTTTATACAGAAACACACAGGATAGTTTCTCCGTCTCTCCGATGGCTTGTTGGCTGTTTGTCTACTTTGCTGTAATGATAAAGCACATCTTATTGAATTTAGCAAGGTCAAGAGCTGACTCCATAATTGCCCAATTATTTCAGCTCCTTTTTTACATTCATCAGGAAGCTGTTTGTGTATTTCGGGGGCCATGTCTGTAGGGGGACGTGGCCAGGAGTAAGAGGGTAGGATAATACCTAGAGTATGTTTCTTGTTTCTCGTTTCTTTGCTTATGAGGACAATTTTGCTCGTCTCTCCAGAGGTAATTTGCACGACAATCTCGACTGATTTGAAGTTCAAGCGATGCTGCCTCCGTTTCCTTCAGCGGTTAATTATAAAACAATCATAATCACACCTGGCTGATTAGCTGAGAGGGGAGTAGGAGGGGTGCCTGGGGCGGGGAGGGTTGAGAAGGCTCTCGCGCTGTAGATGATGGCTTAGTGTTGTGTTAAACAGGTGTTCCTTCTCCACAGCTCACCGGCACACAACTGCTTATATTTAACAAGGGCGTGTAATATTTTCCAGCAGCCACACTCCTGCTGCCACACAATTAGCCGTTGACAGGTGCATGTTTTGCAGGTAAGGGCTGCTGCTGATATTGCTCTGCAGTTGCCCCCGGGAAGGGGCGTGGTATAACCGTGGTAAACAGGTCTGCTGTGGCCCAGTGCGGCCCGGTGAATTATTAATGTCCTCTGCCAGGGCTCTGTGAACGCGGGGAGGGTCCTCGTCTTCTCACAGGCTGGGAATCTTTTCCCCAGTCAGCCTGCAAGTTCTCTCTCCCTCTGTCTGTCTCTCTCTCTCACACTCTTGCATGCACACACACATATATACATCTACAGATAAATACATACACACACGGTGCTGCAGGTCCCACGGTGCTAGTGAATATCCTGGCAACACAAACACAAAAACTGTACAAGCTCAGAGTCCAGGAAGGGAGATCCCAGTGCCACACAGGTTGGGAACCTGCAGGATATCTTGTGGTCGAGTCCCCAGGCACAGGGAGCTGTTGGGGGAATGTGCTTGGGCCCCCCAGAGCCCCTGTCATTCTGGGTGGGCAGCCAGGGGAATGTGCTTGGGCTCTTTGCAGTGGGAGCCCCTGTCATTCTGCGTCACAGGCCGACAGAAGGAAAACGACCAGAGATTTAAAGCCAGGCTTCAGTTTTAAGGGCCCACGCGGCAGTCTGTGTTTATGTATGTGTTTAACTCGCCCCCCAGTTTCCATAGATGCGTCTGACAAATGACTTATTATTATTACTAAGAACGCAGCGAATTTGGTGTGAGAGATCCTGTGGTCTACGTCGCTGCTCTCGACCTTTCTAGTGGCAGCAGAATCCTTTGCACACCCAGACGTGCTGCCGTGAGATCCCTGTCTGCGCCTCGGACATGATGGGGTTAATGCCCCCACCTGGGCCCTGTCCCGTACACGTGTCATTCCCTCGGGCTCAGGAGAGAGACTGTGCAGATCTCCTCTCTGCAGAGACTCGCCGTAAACCAGTCTCCACTTACATAAAACAAAAGGGATAATGTGTGTGTGTGTGGGTGGGATTGGGGGTGTGTGTGTTATCCCCTCATCATCAGGTATTATGAAGCTAAACTGTTCAATTTGCTTGGCTGCACAATCCGTTTGCAATCAGGTGCCTTCAGTGGAATTCCTTTGCCTTCAGATATAAATAAATAACATGTAATCTTGTTTTATATGGCAGGGAGAGAGGAGGATTGTCATTATTTCGGTAACTGCGGTGATGCACACTGCCAAAGCAATTGAGTTAAACTCTTCAGATTCCCCAGGTGTTTTATTTTATTTTTTTCCCTGGCTGTCTGACTCAGTCTACCCCAGCTGACGGAAGAAGTTCAGCACAATGGGCAAAGCTTGGAAAACAATATTGGAAAAACTAAAAAATGCATAATATCCAGAAATCCTATTCTTAGTTCTAACCTTCCCCCTTTGAACCCTCGTTATGTGTCAAGGGGAGATTGTATTAAAGTTAATTGGAAATATGAGAAAATATATATCTGTCTATGTATTTCTCTTTATCACATTACACTACTATATGAAAAGATATAAGCATAATTCTTATAGTAATGTATACATATCTCAATATTTTGTGTTGCATCTTCGGTTCTGACACAATTTGTACACCAAAGATTCCCAGTTCACACTTGTATTTATTAATTATGAATAAAACTTTATAAATAACACAGTTCCCATAGAATCAGAGAGGGAGGAGCTAAAGTTAAACTGATGCAACCGCATTTTTTCAAAATCAGTTCTTTTTATTTTATTTGTTTAGAGGAACCAATCTTAGAAACCTAGGAATGCATGATTGACTGTGAGGGACTGACTCAACGAATAAATAACCCGAAACAAATGATCAAAAATAGATACAGTTTGCTGACTGTTCGTTAACACTACGCCCCTAATTGGCTGTCATTGATTATAAATTGGCCTTTATTTAAAATGACAATCCAGAGACAGACCATTCACTTCACAGCAGTGAAATTTCCAGTACTATTCACATCTCTGTGTGTTTTTCTAGGTTTTATGACTGTATGAAGGTTCTGGTTGAAGTGTAACATTTAACTTCACTCCTGCCCCCACTGTGAGGTAACCCAATGGCCGCTGGTCTTTTTTTAGGCCACTCCGCATGGTCCCTACAGGTATTTCACCTGAAACTCAACCACATCTTCTGTGGTCTCATCCTGGGGATAGAAGCCATTATCAGAAGTGCAACACATGGAAATTGTTTCTGAATCCCCCCCCAGGACCTCCCAGCGAAGTCACACATTTTGAGCCAGAGCTCCCTGTCACTCTCAGTGTTTATCGGCAGGAACAGACATCTTAGGCCTCCAATAAAGGCACTTGAAAGACATCTTCCTGTTTTTTTTTAGTTGCATTGTCTGCTCCTGTTGTCTTCTGTTCCTTCTCCTCCTTCTCCACGAAAAACATGTGGTCCTTAATTGGTTAATTGAACCAAGGAATGCTTGATTAAACCGCCCGACACTCAGTGGCACAGTTGTGCTGAGAGGGGAGCACAAACACCAAGCCTATCTGGAGCCTGAAACTGGAGCCAATGAATCGGCTGTGTTCTGTATTTATTTAGTCGAAAAGCATCAACAAGACTGGATTTAATTAGAAGATTTCTCGTTAGGCGAGTTGTTCCTGTCATTTGCAGTTGTCGTTGCATCTTGTTCGTTTCTTGTTGCACATCCTGCCAGGCAGCTGTGAGCACCGCTCTGTTCTGCTCAGATGCCTGGTTGCTTAATTTCTGCTCTCCAGTCGACACGTAATTATTTTCTGCACGGGCGTCACACAGCCGGCAGAGGTGATATAATGTGGCTCGGCACATCGGCATTGAAACACAGGAGGACTGATGGGGGTGGGGAGGTCGGAGACACAGCGCCGCGCTGCGCTGCTCTGCTGTCTCGGGTGGAGGAGCTGTTTTTGCTGGAACAGTTGCTCGGGTGTCAAATGCAGAGGGAACGACAGGGAAGCAGTCAAAAGGTCTAGGAGAAGAAATGCAATAAATAAAGGAAACAATCACAGAAAATATGATATATATATATATATATATATATATATATATATATATATATATATACAGTATATTAAATAATGATGTACTGTTTATATTTTTGTTGTGTTTCTTTAAGGTTGCTTTAGGAAGGTGAGATCCTGAGGAACCAGACTGGCTATAGCGGAGGACAGGAGATACTGAGTTAGTGGAGGCGATGCCAGAAGTGTATTTACATTTCTCACAGTAATAGTTTATTTTATCCACTTCTCTCCGAGCACCATCGACTTTTTGTCCCCCTCCTTTTCACAAAGCTAATGTTTTAACAGTCACGCAGTATCATTATAATGTTTTCTTTAATAAAATGATGTGCATTTGTTTTCTGTTGCCTTGGGCAGTAAATTGAAAAACACTCATGATAGTTTAAATTAGTGCAGCCTCACAATTGAACTGCAAGAGGCTTCAGACATTTTAAACGTGGTGTAGCCGAGGTCTGTGCTAATCTGGGCAACACTCAGGAGTACTTGTGTATTTCATGGGTGAAAGACACACAAAAGCAACAATGAATTATTCAGCAGGTCTGCAGACAGTTTATATCCGTTGCTGTTGCAGGGTGTCATGAACGGAGCAGTTTGTGCCGCTGCTCTGGTGGTGTTTTCAAATTAATTTCTGTCTGGCACAGGAACAGCGCTGTGGTTCGTTTTGAAAGCTGTCTTCTGACCCGTGTTCTTTCTGGAGTGCGATTCCCAAACTAAATCGGCCCAAACCGAGGTCAGTAGTTTGAACCCTGTGTCTAGAATGTGCTGGACATATATGGCAATGTGCACCAAAGAGCGCGCACGGACACACAGCTCGAGGCAGTGAGGCACTGGGCCCCAGTTCAATGCTTCTCAAGCCTTCGGAGGAAGAGTAAAGGAAATCATTGCTGTTTTTCTGCCTCATTTACTGTTGGCTGCAAGCTGGACTTATCTGACTGGCTGATTAATGGATTGTTAATTTATCCTCGGAGAACAACTTACCATCTCACTCCCGCTCTCTCCTTTTGACAATCTCTCCCTCTTTTTCTCTCCTGTCTCTCTCTCTCCCTCCTTCTGTCTCTCTCTCTCGCTCTCTCTCTCTCTCCCACCCCCCTCTCTCTGTCATTATGTCTCTCTCTCTTTCTCTGCCACCTTCCCAGACTGATCGAATAACTAAATAAATAGATGGATAAATAAATAAAGCAATCAAGCTGTCATGCGACTGTGTGCGACTTTGACAGGGGGATTTGTTCCGACTCGCAGAACTTCTGAAGGCCTCGAGTCTGACAGGAAGAATTAGCCCAGTGTTTCCCTGACCTTTTCAAACCCAAGTCAAACATACCTAATTTAAACTGTGTGGTGACCAACCCGTCCTACCTGCCCACACCCATTGTGAGATTAAAAACAGAATTAACACTGGGTGAGAAACCAGAGCTGTTCCTGTTCTTCAGAGTTGTGTCATTCTGGAACTTATGTATTATTTATTGTATGACTTCATATCATTGTCAATGTTTTACAATAAGTACTTTTTAATTAAAGACTGGTGATTCAATTATGTAATACAGGAGATAATAGAGTACGCTATATTTTTGGCCCTGCTACGTAGTATCATGGTTCAGAATAAAGATTCTAAATATTGTTTAATAATGGCCTCATTATACACTCACCTAAAGGATTATTAGGAACACCTGTTCAATTTCTCATTAATGCAATTATCTAACCAACCAATCACATGGCAGTTGCTTCAATGCATTTAGGGGTGTGGTCCTGGTCAAGACAATCTCCTGAACTCCAAACTGAATGTCTGAATGGGAAAGAAAGGTGATTTAAGCAATTTTGAGCGTGGCATGGTTGTTGGTGCCAGACGGGCCGGTCTGAGTATTTCACAATCTGCTCAGTTACTGGGATTTTCACGCACAACCATTTCTAGGGTTTACAAAGAATGGTGTGAAAAGGGAAAAACATCCAGTATGCGGCAGTCCTGTGGGCGAAAATGCCTTGTTGATGCTAGAGGTCAGAGGAGAATGGACCGACTGATTCAAGCTGATAGAAGAGCAACTTTGACTGAAATAACCACTCGTTACAACCGAGGTATGCAGCAAAGCATTTGTGAAGCCACAACACGTACAACCTTGAGGCGGATGGGCTACAACAGCAGAAGACCCAACCGGGTACCACTCATCTCCACTACAAATAGGAAAAAGAGGCTACAATTTGCACAAGCTCACCAAAATTGGACAGTTGAAGACTGGAAAAATGTTGCCTGGTCTGATGAGTCTCGATTTCTGTTGAGACATTCAGATGGTAGAGTCAGAATTTGGCGTAAACAGAATCAGAACATGGATCCATCATGCCTTGTTACCACTGTGCAGGCTGGTGGTGGTGGTGTAATGGTGTGGGGGATGTTTTCTTGGCACACTTTAGGCCCCTTAGTGCCAATTGGGCATCGTTTAAATGCCACGGCCTACCTGAGCATTGTTTCTGACCATGTCCATCCCTTTATGACCACCATGTACCCATCCTCTGATGGCTACTTCCAGCAGGATAATGCACCATGTCACAAAGGTCGAATCATTTCAAATTGGTTTCTTGAACATGACAATGAGTTCACTGTACTAAACTGGCCCCCACAGTCACCAGATCTCAACCCAATAGAGCATCTTTGGGATGTGGTGGAACGGGAGCTTCGTGCCCTGGATGTGCATCCCACAAATCTCCATCAACTGCAAGATGCTATCCTATCAATATGGGCCAACATTTCTAAAGAATGCTTTCAGCACCTTGTTGAATCAATGCCACGTAGAATTAAGGCAGTTCTGAAGGCGAAAGGGGGTCAAACACAGTATTAGTATGGTGTTCCTAATAATCCTTTAGGTGAGTGTATATCTCATGGTAAAGTTAATATCTGGATGTTTAAAAATCATAATTGAAAAAACGGTATTTGAATGCTACGTTTTGATTAATTTTTTTGGTTGTAATTTAGCAAAGTTTTCCCTTTAAACAAAGAAACAGGTTTAGGCGTTCATGCATACTGAATCAACTGAATTGAGTGTAGGTTCATATGGGGCTAGCATGATATTGTGCTGTGGGCCAGGGTTGAGGTTCAGGCCGTTGTTTGGCGAGAAAACAGGGCAGGAATCTTACGGATGTCATAAATATTCAAAATATCCTTCAGGTTATCCTCCCCCATCCCTCCCAATTGCCCTGCTGTGACTGCCTCCCGCTGACGCTGTCCTCGCCCGTGTCTTGCAGGTCATCGCGTTCGTGTCCCTGTTCTTCATCCTGGTGTCCATCACGACCTTCTGCCTGGAGACGCACGAGGCCTTCAACATTCTGCAGAACCGCACGGAGACGGTGAAGGTGAATAACGTCACCCGCAGCATTCTGGCACAGGAGGTGGTGACCAAGCCGGTGCTGACCCTGGTGGAGGGTGTGTGCGTGGTGTGGTTCACTTTCGAGTTCCTGGTGCGCGTCGTCTGCTGCCCAGACAAGCTGCTGTTCGTCAAGAACCTGCTGAACATCATCGACTTCGTGGCCATCCTGCCTTTCTACCTGGAGGTGGGGCTGAGCGGCCTGTCTTCTAAAGCAGCCCGGGACGTGCTGGGCTTCCTGCGCGTGGTGCGCTTCGTGCGGATCCTCAGGATCTTCAAGCTGACACGACACTTCGTGGGCCTGCGGGTGCTGGGCCACACGCTGCGGGCCAGTGTCAACGAATTTCTTCTGTTGATCATCTTCCTGGCGCTGGGTGTGCTCATCTTTGCCACCATGATCTACTACGCCGAGCGCATCGGGGCGGACGCCAACGACCCCACGGCCAGCGAGCACACCCACTTCAAGAACATCCCCATCAGCTTCTGGTGGGCTGTGGTGACCATGACGACGCTGGGCTATGGGGACATGTACCCCCAGACGTGGTCAGGCATGGTGGTGGGCGCCCTCTGCGCCCTGGCCGGGGTCCTGACCATCGCCATGCCTGTGCCCGTCATCGTCAACAACTTTGGCATGTACTACTCCCTGGCTATGGCCAAGCAGAAGCTCCCCAAGAAGAAGAAGAAGCACAACCCCATCCCCAGCAACCAGATAGACTCTCCCACCCTCGTCAAGTCCGAGTGCAACTCCCCCCGGGGCAGCACCCAGAGTGACACCTGTCCGCTGGCAACGGAGGAGGGCATGGGGAGAAATCGTCTAGGTAAGGCCCGCCAGACCTTATCCACACCTCCCTGGCACATCCCTTTCTCTTAAGAGTGCATGGAGCCCCACACCCTTCACAAACACTCACTCACAAACTCCCACCAACACACACTCACAGATCCCCACGGACTCTCTCACACACAACTGACGCGGCCCTCTTGGTTCCCAACAGACTCGAAGCAGAACGGTGATGCCAGCGTGGTCATGTCGGACGAGGACTGCGCCAGCCTGACCCTGTCGCCCGACAACAAGTGGCCAATGAGACGCTCCAGCACTCGGGAGAAGAACAAGAAGGAGGCCACCTGCTTCCTGCTGACCGCCGGGGAGTTCTCGTGCGCGGCCGACGGCGGCATCCGCACAGGTACGGGCACCTGGGAGAGGAACGGCAAGGAGAACTTCCTGTAGCCCCCCGCGCATCCTTACAAGGGAGGCGTGTCCATTTCAGTCTCCCCACCTGTCATGCGGCCCCCGACCGGTGCTCCACCGTCTCCGCCCTGCTTGTGTGCAAGGGGAAGTTTTTTTTGTCGTTTGTCTCTTTGTGCAGAAGCAGAGATGAAGCCGAGGGACTCCAGGACCCTCTGCTCACACATCCGCTCTCCACGCCGCCACATCCCTCTCTCTTCTTCTTTCTGTTTCCCCTTTCCTCTTCATCTTCTGCTTCATCATCATCGCCGTCTTCCTCGCCAGGAGGTTGTTGCCCCGTGGTCATGCCTCCTCATTTCCAGGCCCACAGGGAAACATGCTGCATTAGTCTTGCAGAGGACAAACTGGGTAATCCGCAGTAATGGACTGTAAGGTATACTTCAAATTGAAATTGATATAGACATGTATAGATCTCTCTGTATAAACAACCCCTGTTTAGGAGCCGTTCAGGTTGTCTGCATCATAATTCCTCCTGCTTCGCTCACATTCATCGCTCATGTAAGATTTGACTATTTTCTTAAGCATTTTTTGTGTTTTTAAATTGCGGTCACTTTATCAGACACTGCATTTTTATTTTTGTATTGATATACTTCTATATTTTTTACATTCCAAGCTACAGGTGTCCTATGGATAACCTTATGGTAAAATGTAGCCAGGCGAGCTTTTGAGCATCACTGATTTGCAGCTATAACCGGACTGTGCTCTCGCAAAAAAACAAACAAACAGCGGACCGATATCCGCCCAAACTCCCAAAGAGGCAGAACTGACCCATTAGCACTCACAGGGTAATAGGATTTTATTTAATCTCTTCTGAACTGACTGCAGCTTCCTTACATCCGACTAGGCGACTCTGTAACATAGGCCTTTTTGCCCAGAGGCTGTTTTGAAGGTTTATGGGAGCCTTGAAGTTTCTGGCGCTCAATTGAAGTATTATTACTGTCTTTGTTTTTCTACTGCTTATTGTTAGGGGAGAGATGATCCTTAGGAATGTTTCTCAAATGGAATAAATGTCTGGATCTGCTGTACTTTGACGTCAGGCATTCAGAGTGGAACCGCGATAGGATTTTGGTCGCTGTCTGTTATGCCTTTGAATACCGATGAAAGTGTTATTTTGGTAAACAAACAAGCAGAGTTGTTGTTTTATTTATTATTTTTAACCAAAGGAATTTAGAAAGGCCAGAATGATCCGTCTGTATTCAAGGGTTACGGGGGCTGGTTTTATTGCTATAGAAGTTAACAACCCATACAACTAATAACCTATAAGGCATCGAAGGAAATATATATTCTCTCTGTCATGGTCTGTGATAAGAACACCATAAAGCGACCACCCACTTTAAACTCTAATGATAAAAAGCAATTGAGGCTGAAGTGTTTTCTACTGTGACGCTTAAAATTTTTTTTTTTTATTATATTTGTTGGGGGGGTAAAAATAATTAAAATAATTAAAATAAAATATAGAGTATAGGTATTCTGATGTCAAAACACAAGGTTTTGAAAAGCTCCGTTTCAGCTCTGCGTTCTGTCCATGAATTTACTCCCGCTTCGGTTCCGGCCCGGTTTACGGAGGGAGTGGATTTCTGAGCCCACCCTCCTCATCCTGATCGGAGCGAGCCGCGTGTCGGGGGGTTGTGTGAGTGCTTGTTGTTTGGGAGCAGGCTTCAGTCAAAACTCATTAGCGAGATAACATTGAGACAAACAAGGCGATAAGAGTATCTCAGTCAGTGCCTCCCCGGGGGGGCGATCCTGCTGTTTTTGAACTGAAGGCCACAGCCTGATTTTATTTCACTCACAGCTAGTGGGGCGTCCATGCCGTTGGCTCATTAGTGTTAAACACACTACAACACACACACACACATCAATAATAATAATTAATAGTCCTATGATGCTTGCCTCTGGTTTGGATATTTCTGCTCTTTTTCCTGCTATCCCTGTGATGGCTCGCCCCCCCCCCACCCCCGGATCCGTAGTGAGGCAGTCAGCACGGACGCATCTACCTCAGCTGTACTGTGTGGCCAGCAGGTGGGTGGATGACAAGGCTATGGGCTTGTGACCATTGATTGGCTCCATTGTGGCTCCACTGCTGCCTTGACGAACCTCCCCGCCCCCGGCGAGGACGGCAGTCTCTCTCCGCCGCACCTGCTCGGCTGAAAGAACCCGGGAACACGCCAAGAGTGTCACAGAAACGTATGCCGTTTTCCCTGCCATCTCCGTGAGGGGCCCGACGCACCTGCCGATAGTAAATGAAAACCCCAGGGCTTGGCAAGGTCCAGTGAAGCAGCAAGAACAGCCTCTGTCAAATTTAAAGCCACCATCAAGTGCAGGGGGGTGGGGGGGAGGTCGAACATTTAGATTGAATCCAGGATTTAGTGCCATTACGTAAATGCACAACAGCCGCTCAACAGCACACGTTGCTCCTCTTTGTGTTCTGTTGTTTGGTTCCTTCACAATGGAAGACACGAAAGCAGCCTGGACTCAACGTGTTAAATATTTCCGAGAAAGAGGGGAAAAAAGAAAATGAAAAAAGGCATGTAATACCATATTGCCCCAGGGGACAGAATGTCCAGCCATGTTTAGTTTTTGGCACGTGGAGTCCGACTAACGGGAAAGAAAGCGACGCAAAGCTCCAGGAATACGTCGGAGCTCCACGCTGGGGGCTGATACAGCTGGGCATGCAGAGGTCATGGAATACATTACTGTTTTTTATTATAATTATCATCTCTATGCATCTCTTTATTCGAATAGCTGCGTGCCCTCGCACCCGATGACTTTTCACAACAACACATTTCACAACTTCTGTTAAAGGGAGAAACACAAATCAAAATAGAAACAGAACAGCTGAATGTCATAAACACAAGATGATGCCAGAGAGAGGAAAATATGCTACATAGAGGCATTCAAATTGACAGGAGCTGTTCATCAGAAATACAAAGTAGTGTGGAGATCAATGTTGCGAATCCATGTGAATCGTCGTCTAACACGGGACGTGTTGCACGCTGCCACGCCTACCTACCTATTTGACCATCGTGTCACAGCCAAAGAAGGCTTTCCCTTTCGTTGTCAAATTCCATACGTTTACAAACCCTCAGCTCTGACTGTGTTCTTCTGCCGCCCACCCGCCCGCCCAGTCCAGGCTCTTGTCTGGCACTGACCGTCAGCCTCTGGGTGGGCTGTGTGCACTCGTGTTGCGCAGGGACGCCGTGCACGGGACAGGGGATCTGATCACAAGGCTGCGGCTGACATTCTGCCCGGCCTCTCGCCTCACAGTTGCCATGGTTCCTGTAATCGCGTAGTGTCGGCCTGTCAGGGACGAGTCTGAAGAAGACGGGAGACGCAGGACTCTGAAGGACACAGAGACGAACCCAGAGTGGCCTGCGGGCAGCTGCCAGGACGCGCAATTATTATTATTATTATCATCATCATCATCATCATCATCATCATCATCATTATTATTATTACATTGGATTAAATAAATAGAATTTTAAGAGACCTATCTGTGAGCCGCTTCTGCACTTCGAGCATCTTCCCCAATAAAATAAAATAAATACATTGATAAATGAAGTACAATATGCTATTTAATGTGACAGCCACAGCTACAACATCTCCATAAGAACCCCTCCACCCATCCCTGAGTGTATCCTTAACTGTAGACCGAAGTAAGTGCTGCAATTATCTGCTAACCGCGCACTAATTACCTTATGATTACTGGGCAATTATGCTGCAAGTTACTCTCACACACAGACACACAACACTGCTCACTCACACACTAACACACACATACAAGAAGAAGGGAAAGATGACCAGGCTGTGCTTTTGTTCCCAAGTGACACTTCTGGTTGCTGACTCTTAATGGGCTCCATTAGCAGCATCCCAGGTTCTCCTCGACTCCCAGGCCTCTGCAGTTTACATCCCCCTCCAGGTCTCGCGTCTGTGCTATGTCTGCAGACGTCAGCCCAATGCTCAGCTGTTCAGAGCTAAAGGCCACTGTGTTGCGTTGTTATTAGGTGCAACCAAAGAGAAAAAGGTCTTGTGTATTGGAGTAAAATTAAGAAAGAAACTGAAACTGAAAAATGACGATACATCGAGCACACCCACAGTGTTGTGACATTGAGAGCTGCAGTCGAGTCGAGGTGAGAGCTGAAAATCACTTGTTTTCAGTCCAGGTGAGCATTCGTTTGGTCAGGAGTCAAGCTTGAAGGAACAGGGCAATCACTTCCATTCAGGGAGAGAAAAACAATATATAATTTCTTTGAATTAAAAATAAACACCCTGGAAATCAATTGCAGTGGTGAGGGCTGTTCTCCAATTCACAACCACACTCATTGATCACTGAAAGCCATGCAGTCTGCCCACCCTGGGGACTTCTGCCATGTCGAGTGCCCGGCTTTGTATCATACTTCTTGTCCGTCTAACGCCTCATTATCGTGGCAGTGTATTCCCAATTGATCCATGTGTGAATTACACTTTGCTGACACCTCAGTGCCCTGTGCATTGGCCCTGAGCTCTGATGTTGATCACCGTTATACGCCCTGAAACCCTCCCTTAGTCTGTAATGCTAATCATTAACCCAGACCCCTGACCCCTCGCCCGGACTGTTCCACAGGTGAGCAACATCAGATCTCGGAGGAAGAGCACGAGATATTCTACGGTTAGAATATCCCTTTTGTGATGTAGAAACTATTTCGTTCACCCTTCTTGTACAGCTTGACCCCCGTCTGTGCTTTGTTGTGTAGCGGTGCAGCGTGGTGCCAAAGTGCTCCAATGCTTAGTGCCGGTGAGCTAGTAATCCTGACGAGAGACAATCTGTTGACAAACACCGACTGACCAATTTATTTGATATGAGTCACGGTCAAAAGCTGCAAAACAGTGACGGTGAAAGGCAGTTTAAAGAGTCCATGAAAACTCATTACACGACTTCGCACGCGTCCCTTTTCTCTTCCTCTGTTTGGTCTCCTCACTTCCAACACACATCGTTTGCCTCGGCCACGAAGATCCTGTCAGTAGGCAGCAGTGTTGCAGCTCTGCCTCTGAAGACCCCATCGAGGGAGGGATCTCAGGGTCTTTCTTGAGCTCTTACTGTCCAACAGCCAGACTTCTTTCATTTAGATTTTTTTCTTTAACCCCTCCTCCTCCACCACCTCTGTTTCAAACGCAGAGAGCTGGAGAGACTCCCTCACTTCTGTCAATAATGCTCGAGCAGATATTTAATGGTGTCTGCAGGCACAATGCATTGTGAGACTGGGTCTGCTCGTGATCCACATTTCCCTGTAGCGGGGCGTCTCCAAACATGGTCCCTTTCCTGCAACAAGGGGACCCTGCCTTCCCTTGTCACGGGACGTTCCTGTACCGCCTGCTTGTGGTGTATATGCTTCTGATGACATCATTATGTACACGTCTGTCTGTTCTCCCATGTCCTGCATGTGTTGCATGATATGACACTGTATAATATGTATTCCTTTACATGCCTTCGATTGTTTTGTTTTGTTCAATAGTTTTTGTCGTTTTGTTTGATTTGTCTAATGCTCTATCCGTTCCATCTGACAATGCGCCAGATGTTTTGTACTGAGTTGCTGTCTTGGTTTCTTTTTCACTTGAGTTTGTTTTGCATTAATGTTTCATTTTTTTATTTTTTATTTTTTTCTGAATATGATTAATTTAAGCATTTTAACGTTTTAGAAATGATTTTAGAATTGGATTTTAAAATTTTTAATCAAAAGTATTACAATTTTGTATGTTTTAATTTGTAATGTAAAATACTTTAAACGATAAAATAGTATAATATGTATCACAACGGGAAAAAAAAAATCACATATTTCTTCAGTGTAATTAATATTTAGGCCACATCTAACTAGGTGTATTATATTGAAGTAACTCTTTTAACATTGTTAACGTTGTTGTTAACATTTTCTCATGAGTTAAAGTTACTCGGCAATAGGTTTTGAAAAGACAGACTGCTGCAGAGACGACGCCATGCATTTATGGTGCAAAGTTGCTGTTTCAGGTGTTTAATGGACAATCTCAACTGGTAATTCATTATATTTCATTTTATTATTAATCTTTTTTTTTTAAGAAAAAACAAAACACAAAAACAATGTGAAGTTGGTATTTCAGTTCAAGACGGCCTCTCATCTGTAACACGTAATTAATGTATCCTAGAATACAATGGGAATATGTGTTTGAATATTACAGTGTAACCTTGTGACTGTAAACTAGACTCGGCTCTCGTCCTCTGTTCTCACAGCCAAGAGGGAATCTGGGTGGCTGAATGGCTTGGTTTGGGTTAAAACACAACAGTATTTTTATTTTTATTTGTGCATCAGCGTCACAGCACACTTGCACCTCTGCGTCAGTCGGACATGCTTCTTCAGATCTCAGACTGTTTTTTTCCATGCAACAGGAAACACAATCGGTCCAAAGCCCCAAGAGATTTCTGATTCTGACATGAGTCCTGCGCTAGTTTTCTGACGTGGCGTAGTGACTTCACCCGAGCCCTTCACTGACTTGCTTTTCATCATTATTTCTATGATATATTTCTTAGCAGGCGCCCTTATCCGGGGAGACTTACAATTGTCACAGTAGGGCACATTATCTGCACATTCAATTACCCATTGATACAGCAGGGTTCCTGATTTGCTTTAACGACACGGCAACTGGACTCACAATCAATACTCGTTTATTCAATCCTCAATCACTCACAATGCGGCCAAGTGCTGAGGATGGGCTGATAGAAGAACGTGTTTCATTTGAAGGCCAGGAGGGCGTAGCGCGGGGCGGGACTGAGTGGAGAACAGACCAGGAAACGGCAGCCACTGGGACTGGGGAGGCCGATTCTGGGGATCATTGAAAAGTGGGACTCCAGGATCTTTAAGCTATTGCAGCTGCCAAACGAGCACAAGGAGTCTAATGGCCTCATCTGGTCTTGAAACCTGCCTGTCTGGTTATGTTCGGAAGTCTGAGGAGGCAACACACGCACACGCACGCACAGTCTCGATTCTGCAAAGCACAGCACACACATCACATCCCAAAAAAATATCTCTTACCTCTTGTTTGTTTTGTAAATGCATCATTATTATTGTTATGCTTTATTTTTGTCTACTTTGTTTTGCTGTTGTGTTTTAAGAAATGAAAGCAGGAGGGCAGCGAGTGCCTCCTCGGCCACTGATGCTGCCGATACGAGACACAGACTGGGGGGGGAGGTGTAGAGAAGCGACTGGGGCTGCCGTTCCCTGTGTCCTTCTCTGTACCGGGACCTGTGTCTGCTGCTACTGCGGTTGGGCTCTTCTGAAGCTGTCACATATCAAGTGTCTAAGGCAATACATCAATATCTTGTATCCTGTAGGCATGTATTTCTATGCATCTCTGCTGGAATACCAATAAAAAAAAAAGTTTTCCAACTTAATGTAACCTGCCGTGCTGTGTTGATTTGATTGTTTGGTTGATTGATTGATTGGTTGATTGATTGAGGTCCTGTCCACCTCCGCCTTGCCCCTGGTTTCTGGGGACCGATGTAGGTTTTCACTTCCCTGCGGCCATTTCTTCCCTGGCAGACGGTTTTGTATCGCTACCAGTCGCCAGGTTAATTGGCAATCATCGGCCTGCATTATTGACGTCAGTTGAGCTGCATGTCCGGCGCTCTGCCACCGTGTGCGGAGTGCGCTGGCTCCTGTAATGGGTGAGACCAGCTGCTGAGGCAAAGACAACAAAGCAGTTTCTATAAGATTGCTCTACCCTGGTCTGCAGACATCGCCTTCATATTACACTTGGATGTGTCTGTAAGTAAGCGATCCGCATCCAGGGCTGATTAAAATAGAGAAAATGTTTTCCAAGTAATGAAGGATGTAACGACTCTAAATCCTGCTGCTGTTCTTCCCTTGCTGTGGCTTTGTGCTCGTTTCTCTTTTAACCCCGAAGTCGTTTGTCGAGCACAGCATGTGCCCAAACCCCCCAAGCAGAGACCTTTTGTGAACACAATCAGGGTAGCATCAGTCGCTTATCAGAGAAGAACCGAGGCTTTCTAAACAGGGGAAGATTGCTCGAGCAATATGGTGTTTGACCGTCCACACGTTTCACAGATTGCATCGGTACCTGATTTCTGTACACATATGTGTGTGTGTTTGTGTGTGTGTGTGTGTGCAGATATTTTACAGTGCAATTATGTACAAGTGGGACACGCTGGCTCTTCTGTGGTGAATAGCTGGGCTGGTCATGGGCTCTGTTTTCGATGGCACTTGCAGTCAACCTTCCCCCTAGCGTTGTCCCACACACACAATGGCTCACCGCTGCTCGTGAGTCGCCCAGCAGCATGGGCACAGTGGTCTGGCTCAGATGGAGAGAAGCGACCGGGACCTGCGGCTCAGTCCGAAGCCTGTGGTACTGGTCGTCACAGAGGCATTACTGCACCTACAGAAATGTAACCCAATCCTTCGATGGAGCAGGAAAGCCATGTTGGATGGTCCCGCTGTCCACTCACACTGGACTGAAGTTAAGGAGGGGAAGTGGATCTACGAGTGTGTGACGCGGAAGCCTGTGTGGGGGTCCTCTTGGTGAACAGAGCCCAAAGACATGCTGCTTCGGTGTTGGGGATTGGATGAGTCACATGGGGGCTGGGGGGGATGATGAAGGACAGGTGACGCCCATCACTGCCGCCCCCAAGCTCTCATCTGAGATGTGGGGGGGTTGTGTCTCATTTTCGCAGGAGATGAAAGCTGGAGTAGCTCTGTGGAGTGATGACATGCCTGAAGGGGAACAGGACCGTGTGCACCGTGTGGGCCCCACACAACAAGCCAGTACCAGCGAGGAAAGAGACACGGTCGCCTGTCTGACACCAGCCTCCATCTAAAGAAGGATTCTCCTCCTGGGGGATACAGTGGGATTTATTATCATTAGGGCAGATCAGCCATAGCTGTTTCAGCCCAGTATAACCACAGGGAGTGGCGCTGAATCGACTGTGGAAGGAAAGACGCCCTTTAGGCCTGCAGGGACACACGTCCGATGAGTCGAAAGGTCGTCCATTACTTTGTTAAATTTATGAGGGAATCTGAGCAAGACGTGTCGAAGATAGCCATGGAAATAAGGCACAAATTATCTTTTATTTGGATTTATTTTCTTTGTGAAAACACCCACGTAGTTCAGAAACCGAAAGCACCCTCTGGCTGGTGCACTAGGGACCCTTCACTCGCTGTGATTAAAGTGATGCACGTTGACAGTCCACACTCAGCTCTCTCTCGCAGGCAGTTTTCCATCGGCCGGGACGCTGAATGCACGTGACTGTGGCCCGTGTTTAATGACACGCTCTGCTTCTGTCCGCAGCGCTTCTCTTAATGGAGTTTGAAACTGAGGTTTGGGAGGATCGGTGGGTTTTCATCTCTCAGTCCTTCGCTCGGTCCTGTGTTTGCAGTTCTATGGTGACAAACAGCGCAGCTGTCTACACAGAAGCTGAAGTGGCTGCAGCTGAATGTGTGAATGTGTGAATTGTAACGAGCATCCTGCCACTCTCGCAGGCCGGCGGGCAGGCTGTTATTCTGGAGCTGTGCCACTCGTTCACTGTAATGGATTGAAAAGACGTCAAGGTTAAGGATGCGCAGCCTGGCATCTGTGTGAGCGGCTCTCTGTACCTTGCTGAGGTCAAGGGCTGAGGGACTAGAGTTTGAAGCAAGAAAGGAGCTATATCTCCCTCTCTCCGTCTACATTGCCTGGAAGTAACTTTTAAACTGAGATATCAATCAGTCCTCTTTATAGGCAGGCTTACAGATGGACAGGCAGACAGGCAGCAGACAGACAGATGAACAGGGAGGCAGGCAGGTGATGGTTTCTCTGGGAACCCAAGGACAGGTTTTCCTCCTGACAGCTGCTGTCATCAGCGCTGCACCAGTGCCCTTCAAAGCACAGCTGAGAGAGTGTGTTCAAGGTATGAGCATACTGTCAATTCACGCACTACACACACACACACACACACACACACTTAATCTATGCCCGTACTGTGACAGTAAGGTAGCTCTGCTGGTGGCAGGAGGGAAATCGGACCAATCCACAGCTACACCTTGTCTTTCCTCCCTCCCTGTTGAGGCCGTCCTTAAGACGGCGATCTCACCCTCCGCACGCGCCGCCGGAGAGACGAGTCCTCCGCTTCCTCAGCTAATGGCAGCTTAATCACAATTCTGTCTCCACACACCCGATTACTGCCTCCCTCTCTCACCGGGAAATCCATTTCCATCAGCGAGAGCGCCTTGACAGTAATGGCTCCACCATTAAAAGCGCTGAGGCGGCGGTGCAAGAGCGGGGGAGCGGGACAGGCCCCCGCTGCGAGGAGAAGAGCGGGTGAGCAGATGGGTGCATCCGGTCTGAACTGAGGTGCGGCCGGAGACACCCAGGCAAACTGTTGACCAGATACAGAGAGAGAAAACAACGCAGGCACACATACAAATATTAGTACAGTAGTAATACAAATACTAATACTAATACTAGGAGTAATAGTACTAGTGATGGTATTACTAGTAGTATTAGTCCTGGCATGCAAGGAGGAGGAGTACTACTGGAAAAGATGTACAATTGATCCCTAACAACTGTCAGATATCTTCCCAGTGTGACCAGGCATACAGACATACCCAATTTCCTGCTCACTGAATACTGGATGATAATGAGCTCAGCCTGTATTCATGACTCTTATTCACAGTTTCCCTCTTATCACATATCATCAGCCGCTTCATATTCTGCGAGTTGCACACTGTGGTGGTGGAAGCAGTGGTGTATTTTAGTGGTGTAGTAGTGTAGTGACTCACATTAAGCATGAATCTCTTAAGGAAGGAATCTCTTACTTTCCATATTGTAGTGGTAAAACACAAATATGCAAATACAATGCCAAACTAGAGAAAACCATTAACTCCAAAAACGGAGAGCAGAGACAAGTCCTGAAGGCAATGGGAATCTTGTATTTTATTGGTGTGAATCGGGCACAGGGAGACTCTATCTTCTTTTGCTAAAGAATTCCTCTCTGAAACAAAACGTGTCTTTGCCCTCTTCCCCCCCAGTGAGAGGGAACCTGATGTGGAAATGTTTCTTCCAGCACTCAGTGTTTCCACTGCTTTGTGACCCTGGGGGCCAGTTTCCTTTGAGAAGCCTATCTGTGTTTTTCCAGGAGCCCTGTGCTGTTCTCTGGCGTTTGTAGAGGAGGCTGCAGCCAGCCCGGCCTGTGCGTGGCAGTCCCTGGGGCGAGGTGGGGGAGTTAACCCTCTCCCGTCTCTGAGAAAGAGCGAAACAGACACAGCAGACTCCGCCATCATCTCTGCTGCCTGTTTCCTTTCTCTGTGCAATCAAAATGCATTTGCTTTTATGAATTGGAGAGAGAGACAGAGAGAGAGGGAAAGGAGGATATAAAAAAGAACGACAAAGAAACAGCAGCTCGGGTGAGTTCCCAGACCCGCCCTGTTGGATTACTGGATCACAGCGGTTACTCGACATATTCATGGCTGTCCGCAAGCCAGCATGGGTGCAGAAACAGCTAAGCTTAAACTAAAGTAGAATAGGATCATCATCCATTACAATACATCCCAATAATCATCCCCCATGCCAGACGGTAGCTCGTGGCACGTTGACTGGCAGGCTGGGACACATCAGTATTCCTCTGCCCTCCTCTCCTCTCACACATCGCTTTCCTCTCTGCTTCAGCCTGAACACAAGTGAGAGGAAAATAAGACACGCAGGGTTTCCATGGAGATGTGGCTCCGGGTGTCACTATCCCCAGTCCGTGCCCGTCCATGAGGAGCGGGGGGCCGGCACGCACGTCCACCAAGCCGGTGGACACTCCTGACCGCCGGCCGCCGCTCCTCAGAGCTCACTCACTTATTTGTGTGTTTATTTACTGTATGGATGTATTGCTCTGTACGAGTCTGTGACCGTGCCATGCTGAAGCGACACTGCTTTGCTGTGGGGGGGTGCGGTGGTCCCGCTCTGGTCCCACGCAGCCCCGGTTCTCCCGACAGCTCGATTCCCTACCCTCTCAGGCTCGGGGACTTCCTGTTTAACAGAGCCACACTTGCGCCAAGCTAGACTTACTTGGTGATGTAGATGCAGGAAGGAATAGTTCACATTTCAGTGGATTAGGGTTAGGGTTAGGGTTACCTGAACCGTGTGTAGATCTGTAGGGGCCTGGTTTGAAATGGTGGTGTTAGCAGGTGTTTGAGTGCAGGCCTTGCAGGTAACCATCACCCTAATAAAAGGCGAAATCCGAAATGAGAGCATCTTCCACAGCTAAGTTTGTCAATTGTCAAGGCCAGCTCGTCTGGTCAGATCGCGGTGCCCATATGGCATGCCATGCTGTGGTGCTTCAGTGGTCAGGAGAGACACCCGCCAACTGTCTTCGCAGCGTATTTCCCACATTTCTGTTTGCGTTTCCCAGAGCGGCGCACAGAAATCCTGAACAGGTGGCGGATCACACCGTCTCTCACATCCCGATCCCTAAAAGGACTCTCGCGTCGAGTGAGCGTGCTGGATGCCTGCTGCCACTAATCTCACCGTAAACCCCGCGATCTGTACTACAGATAAGACATAAGGGCTGCTGTGGCCAGTCTACTGCTGCCGTCCCAGGGTTTTTATAGGTATATGTGGCATCCCTCCCACCCCGGTACTGGGAACCTCCTGGCTGAAATTATTCTTCTGATGACCCATAGGAAACGGCTAGGGTTTCTCTCTCTAAAAAGCCAATTCCCCATCTTATTGTCTAATTTTACTCTGTATCTGGCCAGCGACAAAGACCTCTCCAGTTGTACAAAAGGCTACAGATTGTATTATAGTTTGAGTAATGCTGCTAAAGAGTTGTAGCTCCGCCTTTCAGTGACACAGGTGCAGTGCGACTTCTTCCCAGTGCGACCAGACGCGAGTCAAGAGAGTACATTCTGCTCGCTCCCGTTTAAGTTTATTAGTGTTTAGCCAGAGCAGTGTGCGTCACTGACGAATTGTAAGTAACCTCTGCTCTTGTTTATGTGTTAGTAGATGCAAACTGTAGTTAGTTATTACGTTTATTTGGTGGATTATTACACCGCAAAGATAGCCTGTTTAAGTCGCATTGTGTGCGCGATCGTTCAAACTCCAGCTATTATTATTGTTATTTCTTTGCCTCGATAATGGGTTTACATTTGCTAGGACCAGTACTGTGCTAAACTGCCTTTCTCAACAGTCTACATTACATCGTGGTCTGGGTCATCTGTGTTCTAACCCAGGAGTGAACACACTCCGCCACCACCCCTAAGGTGTACAGTCCCCTTTGCTCTACCCAACACCAGTATTGACCTGTCAGTCAGTGCCGAGCGCATGGGCCTGCCATGGGCCGCGTCAAGTCGCCGTGGCGGTCTGCCAGTCCCGTCTCCCGCATGCTCCCCGCCGCGCCGCTGCTGTTATTTCAGCTGAGGTGTCAATGTGAACTCTTTCACCAGGGTCTGCTGCCCTGTTTGTGTGTGTAAATAAGTTGCGTATTTCTTTTTATAAACAATGCACATGCAGTACACGTCACTGTGTCTGAACATGCATGTCTCTCACACTTACTCGTTATAATAGAGCGGTTTATGAATGGAGGGACTGTCAGGGCCGTTCTTCTACCATCACCTGTTGGTATTTTGTTTATCTTTTCTTCACATACACATTAAATTAGCACAAGGGAGAGAAAATAACCAAGTTCAGAGGAATAAAAGGTCAAGGACACGGACACACACTCTGATGAGCCCTACAGCGCAAATGAAGACAACAAAACAAAACCAGGCAGCCCTTTATCTGACAGCGGCTGCTGATTTCAAAAGGAAAACAACCAACAAAACAAACAGGACGTGCAGACAGGAAGGCCAGTGGAAGATTTCAAAGGGTTTTTTCTTTTCTCTAATGGCTGCTGCTCACAGGCCTTCCAGTGACAGGGAATCGATAGTTCCCTTAGAAACACGGCAACAGCATCCCCGGCAAACAGGGCCTCCCCCCGGGGACACGGCGCTGCCTCCCCGATAACCTTGGCAGCCCAGGAAGAAACACAGAGCCGTGGGCGGAGAGAGATGTAGACGTGACGGTTCTCAGAGCGACCCAAAATAGGAAATCAGCTGCAAAGTGGTCTCTAGACCCTTAGCCGGGGTAACTTAATAAACTCCTTTCGAATGGGTCATATAAAGCCTGTCATGTGAGCACTTTCTGCACTACACACCCAACGGACTGGATTTCGAAGGCCAGGCTGTAAAAATCACCTGGTGACCAGATTTCTTTTTCTAACTGATGCTGTGCATATGTGTGTGTGTGTGTATATATATATGTATGTGTGTATGTATGTGTGTATGTGTGTATATATATATATGTATATATGTGTATGTGTATGTGTGTATATGTGTGTGTGTATATGTATGTGTGTGTGTATATATATATATATGTATGTGTGTATATATATGTGTGTGTGTGTATATATGTGTGTATGTATATGTGTGTGTGTGTGTGTGTGTGAATCTTTCTGTCCCGTTGATCTGTAAGCTTAGCCTCTCCCGTGCAGTCAATACAGAACACTTCTTCCTTCTTCCTCTTGTAATTCTCTCCTTCCCCCTTGTCTTCGTCATCTGCTCCCTCTCCTCGTCCTCCTGATTCTCATCTCTGGTCTCGGTGGCTGACAGTGGCTAGGCGTTGCCATGGATACAGCCTCAGACCAGCCAGCTGGAAGAAAGGTAGAGGAAAAAAGAAAAGAATACTGTAATGATGAATAAATAGATAAATAAAAGAGCACAGCCCCCGGAGGCACCGCGCTTCTGACCTTGGTTCAATGCCCTCCAGTGAAACACAAGACGCTCGCTCTTCACACACGCAGTCCGGCACTGACCTGCAGCCTGACACAGCTGCCCGGCCCGCTGCGGTCTGCCCGGCGGGATACAGCCCAGCTATAGAGCCACAATGGCACAGGGCCACAGAGGAGCAGAGGAATGACCAGAGCATGCATCCCTTACTGCGCTCCTCCGCAGGGACCCTGCAGGTCACTTGGCTGCCCGCCGTCGCTCCATCGTTCACTGCTGTCACTGTCTGTCTGCTTCGGCTGCTGTCAACATTTCATGATTCCTACAGTGAATCTCCTGACATTTGTTCTTGCAGATGCTCCCCCCTCCCTTCCCTCTGTGTTGGAAACTACAGTCCAGGGGCTCCCAAGCATTGTACTCAGCTGTGGACTTTTCTGTTTGTGTGTTAATGTGTGCTCTGTGTTTTAATATTTTCCACACAAGCCTTCACTAAGAATAGCTTTACCTGTAGTGTATTTCATTTGACGTTTAGCTTTTGAACTTTGAAATTCTCCTTCCATTCATTTGTTTTTCTTTTGAATTTTGCAGTATTGCAAGTGAGAGACAACATCTCACAAAGTCTTATATTGCATGCTATTCAGTGACCCAGGGAAAGTGGTCGATATTCCTCCTCTGGTCCTGCTCTCTGGCTTCACAGTCGCAGGGATTTGTGAATAAACTGAGCCGAGCCTCACTGAGTGGTTGCCTCTAAAGCATAAAGAACTTCTCTGAGGGTCCTTATGTTGATGAATCTCACCTATTTACCCCTAACTTCTGGGACTTACAAACTTATTTTTACTTGAGCACCACTGATTATGTATTTGTTGATTATCATAGCAACGCTCTAGATGTTGAATCTGCAAAATTCAAGTGTGAAAACATATCTACATTCGCAATCCAAAAACTGCAGTGCGAACAGCGCTGTTTTATACCCGTCTGTGAGGGTTTGTTTGTTTGTCTGATTTTCCAGTTCCTGGGACAATGAAGAGCTGAGTTTCTTCCGTTAAAGAGCCATTAAGACCCGGGCCAGGTGTGCCAGTAATTCAGGCACACAGCAGGCCGGCAGCGCCTGCAGCTCCACACATCGCTGGAGGGGAAACTGGCTGTGGATTCGTGAGCGGCGACATGAGGGCTGAGGGGGCTGTGCGCCTGTGCGCCGGCTGCCTTGATGCCTGACGTGTTTTCACGGCAACCCCTGTCCGTAAATCCTGGAGCCTTTTGTAGGACAGAGACACAAGGACCGGTGACCCAGTCAGGATTTGTGATCTGATTTTTCATCTGGCACTCCCAGGGCAGGAAAAAGAGCTGAGCGGCTTAGATTCATCGCCAGCGAGATAATCCTTTGATTTCCATTTTTATTTTTTATTTTGCAACATTTGCCTCTTGCACCCACCAACTTCATCTGGGACAAACCAGTGCATTCAGCTAAGAATTCAGAAATCAGGGTTTTCTGTTTTAGTTTTTCTAAAGCTAGCTCCAGGCTTCAGTGGGTTACCTAGAGGCCGTGTTTCAGATCAAATGTGGTTGACCTCATTGACTCAACAATCCCACTTGCCGAAAATACCCTGCGTTCCGGTTCTCATCCTGCCCGAGAGCTTAATCGTTTAATGAATGAATTGCTGGATGGAGCTAGTACACACCTCATCACATTGTTGTCATAGTCGCCTGCTCTGATAATATTGTAGATTTCAAAGTTATCTACGGCATTCGTACAGCCCAACCTCTTGGGGCAGGATGGCAGGGGGGATGCTTCTTAAAATGCCCAGCGAAGCAGAACGCACGACCGCAGGGCGCATTGAATACCAGCCAAGGATTCAGCCACCAGCGTCTTTGTTACATTGTTTTAATTAACTGATGATTATATCAACGGTGTAATTAACAAGCTAGCTATGTCAGAAGCATGCCCTGTCACGGGTCTGTGGAGGGCCTGTGTTCTGCTGCCCCTGTAGTACAGGATTAGCACAAAGTATGTGCACACAGGGAACACTGACGAAGGCGGTCTGTGTGATGAGATGATTAACAAAGTCCGTGTAGTGCCTCTGTATGGACAGAGCAGGGTTATAGAGGTCTACCTGATTAAAAGAAACAGAGGATGGATGAGTTAACCCAGAGATCCGGAAACCTCAGACAGAGACCCCTGGTGTGATATGATCAGGACTGCAGCTCGGGCTGCGATCCTCGGCAGCGGGCCATGTGAAGACCTGCCGCGCGGCCAGAGACGTCAGACTCCCCGTCTCCGTGCTGCTCATTAACCAGCCCTGTTCTCCGCTGAAATAGATTAATAACTTCTCTGTCTGTTTGTTTTTTGGAGGAGGAGAGTCTCGGGGGCCCTAATGATCCTGCCATTTATTTCTCACTCACTTAAACAAAAAAGGGAAGGAAGAACAATGGAGCTGTAACGACAGTGCGAGAGACCAGGTGGCCTGCGGTTAGAGAGAGAGAAGTGAAAGTAGAAGAAAGAACAGAGCTGGTAGAGGAGAGACAGAGATGCGATGGGGGGGGGGGCACTCAGCTGTACAGGGAGCCAGTCTTCTGCTTCGAGAAAAACCTAATTCCCTGACATCGCTCTCACTCACTCATGCTGAGAGAACAGGGGGAGCTTATAGGGTTTATGAGTCACTGGGGACGTGTGCTTGCAAACAATGCCATTAATGGTTTCCTCGAGACCCACCCTGATGGTGACTGAGGGCATGTGCACACTGGCACACATGTGTACAAACACACACAGACATACACATGCATAAGCATGTATACATGTACTCACACACACACACACTCACACAAAATCCTGTCTGATCTCTGGGTAGAGGAACGCAGGGTGTTGATACAGCTCTTCACGTGTCTCCCGCTGGGTGCTCTGCTCAATCTATGGCATGTCTCCCTACAGACCCCTCCACTGCGCCCCGGGTAGCAGGAGCAGGTGTGTCTGCCGCACTATCCGCATTGGCTGCGTTATGTAGGATGTGCCTGAACCTTTCACTGGAACTGTGCTCTTTTGTTCTGTTTTGTGTCAAAACAAAGGTCCCATCCTAAACACGCTGCATGGGGCAGAGGGAGCGTGACTTGCGGTCAAGGTCAGTACAGGCAGCGAGACCCGAGGCTTTCTAACCACTAGTCCACCCCTGTGTGCTCTTTGCCCAGGTCTATATCCAAATCTGCAAATCGGCTTGTAAACATAACTGGCTGCTGGGCCTCAGGACCCGGATAAGAGACGCTCATCTCGCTTTGAAAGCGGTCACTTAAACAGTGTGGTCGACTGTCACTAGAGCTTCCCTGGCAGCCACATCTGTCAGTCATCCAGGCATCTAAATACCTTTACAGGCTTGTGTATTTCGGCACTGCCACCACACGTTACACACCCAAGAAGAGACACTTCTGTAGCCGGTGTGCATTCTTAAATAGCAGGTTTTGAAGCTACGTTGAAGGACGGCCTGGTAATCGCTTGTTTCTTGTGCGCTGCTCTCTGTGCTGCTATATTAGGACATGTGTCGGTCTGGCTGTTCCACTGGCGGCTCGTGGAGATGGTGCCATGTGTTTGGGGGGGGGGGTTGCCAAGACAGAGACTGCGTTCCTCTCACTGTTTTCACACTTTGAGCCTGACACATTTCACAGTGCAGAGAACAGAAAGAAAAGCGAAAAAGCTGGTTAAAAACATATGAAAGCTTGATTTCATTATTGTTGAGCTTTTGAGAAAAAACTGTTCCTGTTCATTTAACCCGACTCACTTTGTGCTTTCTGATTTCTGGTGGGTTTTTCTGAGGCCCTTGAGGAAGAGAAACTCTCCCTGTCAGCGTGAATCAAGTTGACACAAGAAAAACAAATGGGAATGTGCATTATATGAAGTCCTGGCCTCGACCCCTTTTTCTGCTTCTTCTTTTACCTTATTTACTCCTTTGTGGTTAGGGTGGGGGGGGGCACTTCCACATTTCTCCAGCTCCACCATCTCCAGCCACAGTGAACATGAGAAGGATAGCTCCCAAACCGCCGGCTCAGGAGGTCCTCGACAGCCTCCGCAGTGCACGGGAGCTGGAGAAATGACCCGAACGGCCCCAATACTATTTCAGTGATGAGAATTATGGTTCGCTCCAGTGCTCCAGCACTTTTGTCATAGGCTTTGGGGCCCCGGCCTGGCCTTGCTGGGGTCAGCGTGAAGTGTCTGGTCAGTCAGGGATGTGATGTTGTCTCTCCCTGGTCCACAAGTCAAGTTGCTGCTCAACCCCAGCAGATTCGCTTCAGGCGGACGAGTTGGAAAAGTGCGGTAGTGGTCGCGGGGGGACAGGTTCGGCGGCCTGGAGGGGCTGTGCCGTGTGACCCCTGACAGACGGGCAGAGAAATGTCCTTTTTTTGTTTGTTTGTATGACTGTTTTTAAACACCCTTGTTCTTCCCTGCTGAACGAGCATCGCCCAAGACAATAATAGCAGTAATGGGACTCCTGTGGCTCTCCTTCTATGGGTGACGCTCTTACAAACGGCGAGCAGGACCTGTGGCTGCCCTCTTCACCAGGGACACAGCCGTCAGCTCCTGCAGATGCGATTAAAACCATAGCCTGGCTCTGCCTGCCTTTATTAAACTGGGGGAAGATGGACACGCCTGGATGAGTGGAATGACGCACCTGTGTTTTCTGCGGTGAACTCATAAACGGAGAGTCGTCGCTGCCTGTGTCATGAAGACAGTTCCTCTTTTTACTTTTTGTTTCTGCATGTGTTAGTTTGTTCGGTTGGTTGTTTTGTTCCAGAAAGATGGACACTGAAGCCATTAAGTGCAATCTGTGAATCGTTGATGGATTCAGTCATAATTCTCCTGACTTGATGAAGATGAAGGCTGTATCGGAGATGGTGCTCATCTGCGGATTGCAGTCCAGGACTACCGGACCGGTGAACAATGTCGTTGAGGTCACTGGTGTCTGTCTGGCCGGCACTCTGGCAGGACACAGATCGGTGAAACTGAACTGCAGAGACCAAATCTAAGGGTTAAAATTCTGAGGCTTTGCTTTTTATTCCTGCAGTAAGTCAGTCAGATGAAAATCAGACCCTATGTTGTGTCATGTGACCCTGGTAATCCAGTGTGGAGAAAAAAATAAAAGAGAGAAAACTAGTTTGGACAGTATCGGTCGGGCTTTGCTCCTGGCTCGCTTATCGCTGTGGTTGTGAGTGCAGGGCTGATGAACAGGCAGCGTGGCTTGGCAGCGGTGCCAGAGAAACCAGCTTCAGGGTCCACACCTTGTCGGAGTGGAGCCCCCCCCTCTGACGTCACAAACCTAATTTCCTGTCGGTTTGTAAATACAGGATGACACTTTTCCTTCCCCAGTCCAGTTATACCTCCCTACTCACACACACCCCCCCTACCACCATCACCACCAACATACCTCAGCTCTCTTCACATGGGGGGCCGGTGGCCTGACCTTCCCTTATCTACATGTGCCAGGCTGTAATCTCTCAGCCAAGTGGGTATGAGGTTAAACCTGCATCAAGCTGTGTCGCTGAGAGTTCCGACGGATCAGTGATGCCGTAAATCTCGGTCGTCTGTACATCCCACCCTGCGGTAAGTAACAAGGAATTAATAAAAGGTATTTCCAGAGGGTATTTCATCCCTCGGGGCAATTAAATACTCACACGCTAACACTCACTCCACCAGAGATGCCCACAATCATCTCCTGTATTATTTTCTGAAGGGGCCTCATCCCTCTCACAGGCCCCTCACCCGCCCGCTGCACGGCCTCCTCCCCCCCGCTGCACCCCCAAGAAGGAAAGCCCCTCGTGCGTTAGATAAGTGAGCGTAAACAACACAGGAAGCCAGGAAGGAAGCGAGCAACTGGGAGCGCGGGGCTCCACGGCACAGCGGGTATTTATAGTGGGTTGGAAGCAGTGCAGCAACAGCACAAGAGTTTCCTCCTCAAAACAAACACAAATAATACAAACAACAACTGTAAACACAGGCGAGAAACTGCAGTGGCGCACAAGGGACTGGACACCACTGATCTGAGCCCCCCCCACCCCGCTCTTCATCACCTTTTATAAATCTCCTCTATCTGAGAAGATAAATAGTAATTAAAGATGATTGTGAGGAAGATGAAGAGGTGTTTGATTGGGAGCTCATTAGCTGATTGCCCTCCAGTCCTGTAGGCCGCTGAGGAGTCGATGCTGTCAAGGTCACCGCTCGTCTATCCTACGGCCGTGCCTCTCAGGATTCCTCTCGAATCGGTGCCACACTGTGGCCGGCGCTCTCACCTCGCGGAAGCATTTCCCTGCTCTTGCCCTTTGCTCGAGTAGTCACCTGCGCCAACAGCTTCTGGCCTTCTGCCCCTACCTCTGCCAGTTGCCCCCACTGGCTGCCAGAGCCCAGTGAGCCCAGGAGGTGGGAGGAGACCAACCCTGGCTGGAGCTCCTTAAAGCTGTCAAGCAGTTCCTCTCTGTGACACTGTGGAGGCCCTCTCTGCTGCTCTGGGATTTATGGCCAGCCACATACACTGTACAGCCCCCCCCTCCCAACACTAAAGCCACACATTGTTGCACCGTGCACTGGAAACCCCAGAGTTTGTGTGTAATGTGTAGATTAAAATGTATATATTATATGGTTGGAAAAACAACACAAATGGAAATGTATATTATCTATTATTATCTATCTCATCTGTCCCCTGTCTATATCTCTTCTCCATCCCCCACTACCTGTCTGCCTGTCTTCTCCCTCTCCCTCGTTCTCCCCCTCTCTTGCCTCTGGCTGGACGTATTGTCAGCATGTTTAGTGATTGTAACAGATACCCGTCGCAACCCCAGGAAAAGGAGCCTTTTAATAACATCCCCAGAGTCCATCGCTCAATTTCTCACAATGTCGGGGTGATGAGAACAAGCGAAATTAAACCACGAGGTGAGCCCAAGCGCTTTCATCTGTCAATCGGCAGAGGACAGGCTAGCCCACCTGATTGCTCCTGCATGGCTCGGTGCCAAGCTGGTGCTACCATTTCATAATTCGCTTAAATAAAATGAACTCAAGACTCAATCAAATGCATTTCACAGGAGAAAACACATCCCAACCCCCTGATTATCATTACGGATGTATAGCGCTGGGCTAGAACGTTCCTCTGCATCCTCACAATGGGACTCCTGATTAGTCTCGCAGTTCACAGGCAGCTTACGGCCCAGAAGGACAGCTCCAGCTCAGGGCTGCCCTGAACCGATGTCACTGAAGGATAACAGCCTATCTTTCCAGGGCGTTGGTCCAAGCTGGACCATTTCCCCTTGGCTTCGATCAGCGCCTTTAAAACTCACCCCCTAACTTTCAGGAAAATCTGGAACACAATTTTGCTCTGGAGAAGCCCTGAACTCCCCATTAGGTCCGGCTCTCCCCTCTGATGTCACAACGAGAACAGGGGAGACACGGCAAGGCGACTCAGACGAGACACAGAGTGTGCTGACACACAAGACAGGGCCAAGAAGCAGAGACACGTCAAAAAGACACCGGGCCACCTCTGAGCAGGAGAGGAATTGTGAGTCGGGATCGGGGCTGATGAAAAGCCTCTCATTCACATACGCACTGTGACAGGAGCCTTATACCACTAATTCCATATCTGAAGGATGAGACGACTTTGAAACCCCCTGGTGGGCTTTCTGCACAGCTCAGTGAAACCGTGAATTGGTATTCCCCCATCGTCTCTGCCTATTGTGTCCCTGGTGCCTTATCTCGCTGTTCCTGGTTGTACAGCAAAAAGGAAAAAGGATGGAAGAATGATAGTGTGTCTGCGTGTGAGTCTTTGAGTGTGTGAGTCTGTGTGCGTGTGTGTGTGAGTGTGTGTGTGTGAGAGACTGAGTCACTCCATCAGTGACCCTTAGTGTGACGACACTTAGCGGACATCTGGGCTCTGAAGATATGGGTGCAATTGCATTTTAACAGAGACAACTCACCATCCTGCGCCAGCCCCGTTAGACAGGGCAAGGGGGCTAGGGGGCATGGCTGGTCTGGTCTGCATGGTGAAGCATCCTAATTAAAAAGGTATGAAGAACAACAATAACCGGGCATAGCTAGAGGACCCGGATGTGGTTTCTGTATCCAAACTAGGAGAAAGTTTCCCTGGTTCATCTCAGCTCCTCTGCCCTGAAGCGCGTCCTCGTCCCAGTAATGCCAGACGCCGAGGACTGCACTCATAAAAAATGGATGTGCATTGATTCTGTCTGAAGGGAACGCGATCACACGCCATCTCCTGCAGAGAAGACGACGGTGGGTGGTTTGGGTGGGGGGCGGATAGAGGTGACTCCTGCCCTCGCTAGTCTGTGACCTTACAGGTGCCCTTCTTTCTGCACATTGTGCTGGCGAGGGGAGCCACAGAGCGCAGGGCCGCCTGAACAGACCGAGCGAGCAGACCACAGTCTCTCGCATGGCGGGAAACACAGGACCCCCCCAGTTCAAACTGTCGAGACGTCAACCTCCCTCCCTCCCCCACCATGTGAGAGAACGTTACCCTCTGAAGTTTCATGGCTGCACAAACGCCCCTCATTTTCTGATGCAATTCTCAGGCCCTTCTCTGTCCGTGTGTGTGCGTCTGTGGGACCCGAGGGAGGACTCTGATCCTGCGTTGATATCCGGCTCACCGCGGTGCGGAGATCAGGAAAGAGTAGCTCAACTTTCAGGTGACACACAGCTTCCCCTCTCTAGGCTGTGAGTCTTTTGCAGTTTATTGCCCTTTTCTTTTGCTCTGGAATTTGCTCGGAGCACAGAAGCCCCCCTTGGGATCTCCAAGCCGGACCACGGCCGTGTGCAAGAGGACGAGGGAATTTAAGTGACGCCGACTTGCTGGCTTAATTCGTGTTGGTGCATACATTTTATATTTCACTTTTACCTGTGTCTTTTTTTAACAGTTTCTCTCCTTGAACCTGGTGCTCTGAAGGTGAAAGTGTTCTCCTGGTGGTGTCACCACAACAGCACGGCAATGGCAGTCCACATGCCACCTTCTCCGTATCTGTGCGATTGTTTCTGTTTTAGTTATTTTTTGCCCCTCTAACCAAGAAGTCACACATTGGCTGCGCCTGTGCCTCATTATCACCGCAACGCTGCCGGGCCTGAATACCAATGGCTCCTCTCGCAGCCGGGACTCTGACAGTGTGTGATGGCCTGCTTCTGTATCTGGGTCTGGATGCAGGAGAACAGATTTTAATTGGAATTAAAGACAGAACCTGTCGATATGGATGGAGAGAAGAGAAAAGGAGAAAGAGAGAGAGAGAGAGAGAGAGAGAGAGAGAGAGAGAATTGAAAGGCCTGCTCTATAGGTACTCTGTGATGTTCCACAAAATCTCAAATCAGTGCCATTTTTTTAACCCAGTTTAATATCCAGGGTTCGTAGGTCTTGTGTGGAGCTACAGCCCCAGAGATGGGACTGAGAAACATAGTGGCTAAAAAGAAGAGACAAATCAAACAGTAATAAATAAAGAGATAACCCCAGGTTGGATTTTATTGAGTGTGGGAGGCAGCCCAAACACTGCTGTCCTCCTGCCTGACTCAGCTCCCTCGCTGTGCACTGGCAGACTGGAGCACTTGAATCAGATATGTATAAATAGACAGGAACAAAATATGTATTTTATTATGCTTTGAAAACAGGGTTATTTTCTACCTCACTTTGGCAACATTTCAATAAAATAAAATCAAACGGATTCCCGTCAGACTCTCTTTCTGGCGTTCAGAGGCGTATTCTGGAATTTATTTATATATTTCTTGCTATTTCTGTCAATGATTTTTTGTTATTTTTCAGGAATCCAATACTGAGGGGCTTCCAGTGCTCCCAGTTTAATTCCTGTCCCCCCAGTAAAGTTTGTGTAAAACCATTTCACATATGACGGAGCCGATTGCAAGCCTCCCAGACACAGCCTCTCCGTTTCATTATTCTCGGTAACGCCAATCGTCAAAACCCCCGCACAGGACACACACTCCAGAAACAATATATCACACCGTCTGGATACAGACTCCCCTTGTGTGGGGGTTGGAACAGATCGGTCCCAAGTGTGGAAATCTTTACCACGGCAGTCTGACATCTGCTAAAGTCATAGGCATTTTTTACATTCATCTCCAACCTTTTTTCCTCCTGACGGGACCACGGTGAGGAAAACATTCCCACCGCGTCAGGCTTTCCTGGAAGGACACATGATATATTTAGTGCGTGGAGAACGGAGTCAGGAAACACTTTGGTGAGAGGAGAGGGCAGGTGCTCCTCCTTGGCTCCTGCTCAGAAGTGTCTTCCTGGCCTGTCCGTGCGCAGGGGAGAAATCCCACAGCGTCATGGACAAACAGGTTATCTGAGGCCCCCTCCATCCAATATCTTCACTGTTGTGTTGTGGGAATGGGCTGGTGGTGGCGCAACCATTTGCCACAAAACAAAGAAAGGAAAAAACAAAGACGTAACAGAGAAGGGTTAAAAATAAACCGGGGGTCTTGTGCCTCTTCATAGGAAGCCTGGGCTTGGATGAGGTTCAGGATGCACTCAGAAAACAGTGTGGTGGTCCTTCAACCTACACCATTTGTCCTGCTGTGTTTACATCTCCATTCTGGCTCAACTGCAGCCCTGCAGAGCGTTGGCAGCACACAGAGGCGTCGGCCTCGCCTGCAGGCAGGAATCTGCGCTTCGCTTGCTGTCGAGTGCAGCCACTTCATGTCACAGCTGTCTGAGGTGTCAGCGCGTGTCCACAGCCTCACCGGGGCTTTGAACTGTGCCGGCCTCTGGATCACTTCTGCCGGCTGCATGATCTAGTGTTTGTCTCTGCATTACCATACCGGGGCATGGACAAAGAAGGCAAAAGGAGATGGCCAGACTCGTTTCAGACCCATTTCCCCTGACCTCTTTAACCATGATCTCCTGCGACACGGGGGGCTGTATCTGATGGAGACTTTGCTGGGAAACCACTCTCCTCTCCGCTCCTCTGCAGACAGACAGACAGACAGAGAGACAGAGAGACAAGCAGGCAGTGCAATGAGACAGGACCAGACAGAGAGGCTGAATCCTGACAGCTTGCTGATGTATATCTCTCTGTAATCGTGTGTAGGACATGCATCGCCATTAGGATCTCTCGAGTTCTGCATTAAGTTACATCAGTATCCGGGGATGGATCTCAGGTCAGCGAGTCTCGGGTTACTCTGCCCTCTCCGCTGTATTGCAGTGAGCACAGCTGCCGGTATCCTGGGAAAATCTATGGAGCGTTTTTCTTGGACTGAGAGGATTAAAGAAAAAAAAATAAGACATTTTCGTTTTGTTTTTAATGATACTTTTCACAACTTCTCTTCTTCTTCTCCTCTAATGTCTTTGTCTTCCATTACTTCCTCTCCACCCTCAAATTCCTTAATACGTGGACATTTACCAGCTTCCCAGGCAGCGGACTGACGGTGTTACCCGGGTCCCACCTGAGCTGTTCAGCTGTGCCTGAGCATCAGAGAAGAGTCCTGCCAGTCAGAAGCACACAGATGGGGCAGCCAGGAGGCCGCATGATGAGGTTTGGATGCACAGTCGTGTCCCTCATTTCTCCCGAGTGACCAGCGCTAGTTTGGGTCGGACCGTCCGAGATCGGTACCTATCTCCATGTGGTCCCACCGCAGTCTGAGTCCCTGCTTCAGGACAGTGTGTCCACGACATTATTCAGGCCTGCCCTTCAGACACCGAACAGTCCACTGCATAGGGCTTGCCAGATGAACTACAGAAATCAGACCAGGACAAGGACAGCATTTTAATATTTTTATATTTGTATATTTATTTTGATGCAGAGTTTTGTTTTTGAGAAATACAGGCCTCCTGTTTGTTGAGGGGATCTCTGTTGCCCACACAGAAGGAGAATAAATAAATAAATACATAAATGAAGACGGGAAGAACCAGTGCTTTTGGAGAAATAGTTGTGGAATGTAAACCGTGCAGAGTAAACACACAAGGACGTCAGCACGGCCCTCAGTATCAGACCCATTATCGCCTGTTGAAAGGCGGGGAGGGGAGAACGAGAGCTCTCTCCTTCCTTTCTTGAAGCTGTTAAGCTGTGTAATGGCACATTAGCGTGGACCATTTCCGGCCCCCACGACATTTGGCAGGAAAGGCGTTCAGAGAGATATGGAAGTGTGAAAAATATGTCCCTGCAGGACGTTGGTTCCCAAGTGCAACACATCAACTGGTGGGAAAAGCGGAAGAGCTCTCTCCCCGACGCGCCGGGCTGCAGATAAACATCTGCGCTCTAAGAGGGAGGGAGGCCGGGGCCTCGGAGAGAGTGAGCCGACGGAGATGCCATTAGCGCTCACTCAGCAGCGCCACCCCAACAGCAGTGTGAACGGAGGGCCGAGCAGCGTCCCATGTGGAGGCGCAGGTAAGCGCAGAGGTACCCGGTCTGAATACGGTACAAACGGAAACCTGTTTACAGCGTCACTGCAGGCTGCGCTCACACAGGGCTGATACAGTAAATACAAACACATACAGAAAACAGGACATGCTTTATAAACACTGTCTTTCCCTGCTTTCTGCTGGACACCAAACGCTCTCAGATCTCACAGCTGCCACGGAAGCACTCTGTCTGTATTATTAATAATGATAATAGTAATACTACTAATAATGATCCTCATCACTTAAAAACATAAGAACATAAGAAAGTTTACAATCGAGAGCAGGCCATTTGCCCCATTTGCCATTTGCTCGTTTGGTGTCCATTAATATCTAAGTGATCAAGGATCCTATCCAGTCTGTTTTTGAATGTTCCCAAATTGTCTCTTCAGCCACATCGCTGGGGAGTTTGTTCAGATTGTGACGCCTCTCTGTGTGAAGAAGTGTCTCCTGTTTTCTGTCTTGAATGCCTTGAAGCCCAATTTCCATTTGTGTCCCCGGGTGCGTGTGTCCCTGCTGATCTGGAAAAGCTTGATGCCTTTCATGATTTTGAAGACTTGGATCAAGTCCCCACCTAGTCTCCTCTGTTCCAGGGTGAAAAGGTTCAGTTCCTCAGTCTCTCAGTAGGACATTCCCTTCAGACCTGGAATAAGTCTGGTTGCTCATTCCAGGTCTGAAGGGAATGTTCTTATTTAAATGCTAATTAAAAGTTGTGACTTCTCTGTCTTTCTGATTATATTTTTGTATTCATTCAGGGAGACCCATAGTTTCAGTAAGAAAATATTTCCAAAGATTACAAAGTGCAGTAAGCAAGTTATTCTCAAGTACAGGTGACCTGAGGTCAGAGAGAGCGGTCAATGTGGGTTGGGGGGGGGTGCAACAGCAGTATGGGATATGAGCTGTGCCACGCCTGCTCCTAATTACTGAGTGCAATGCATTACCAATCTCATTAGCCGATGTGGTGGTTCCTGTTAAAACATCCCAGACGAGAGCAGGAAATTCATACTGGTCATACTGTTCTGCTCACTAGACGTGTCTACCAGAGCGCACTGCAGCAGGACCAGACGCGCCGCACTTCGCAGCACAAATGAAAAACAATATCCTGGCAAGTCAGGAAAGTCACCTTTGAGACGTCTGCAGGGCCTGAAATAAGCCACCCGGACAGGTTTGCACAACCTCGCCGAGTATCACTAGAGGGCAAGAGAGCAGGTGGGGGGCTGGCGCACCACTAGAAGTGAAGTGAAATACCTTTCGATAACCACAAATGCTCCCCCTGGTTCTGCTTAGATGAACCCCACAGATCTCACCCCACCGATATAACCTCACAGATCTCATCTCAAAGATCTCACCCCACAGATCTCATCCACAGCATAACAGGCAGCTGCTGAACATGAGAGTCAACACACAGAATCACATGCATGTGCTTTGATTATAGGCTACTGTTTGTTTATTTTCTTTTTAAGGGTGAGTGTGTGTGTGCGTGTGCATCCCTGTATGTATGTGTGTGTGTCTTTATTTTTCTGCTGACATCTTCAGAGCAGCCTAAATGACTCTGCTGGGCTCTAATGGCCAGAAGCGTTCATCCCCGCCTGAGACTGACCAGATCCATTTGCTGTGCAGATTCCCTGTGAGCAGGATGGCCGTCAGCGGAGGCGGCTTATTAAATTATACGTATGATGCTGTTAAGAGCTGCGTGTCTCGGGCGCTCGGAGCTGGGATGCCTCTGACCGTAATGCCGCCCCACCTCTCGGCACCTCTGACCTGAACCCTGATGGATGGAGTAATTCATCAATGGGGGGCTGAGGCTGTCCGTGCCTGATCCACAGCATGTGTTTTGCAACTCTGCAGTTAGATGTTCTAAGCTGCACTTGATATGACTGTGCTTCCTTCTGCTCCTGCTTACGTAGGCATTGTTAGATCCGCTGTGTTTACTGTGATTTCTCCTCTGCCCCACCCCCTTCCTTGAACTAGGATGTGTGCTTTGTATTTTTTGTTTGTACTTCTGCAATTTTGTCATTCTTAAATTGTGCATTGTACTGATTATACTCCACACACTTGTGTAATGCTAGAAAATGCATAAAACCTCAGTGTCAGTGTGTCTATGTGCCTGCCTGTGTGTGCTCTGGTGCATGCTGTGCCCTGCGCTGTGCATGACGGTGATGTGTGAGTGAGCGCTCTGACTCGAGCGCTGGCGGAGCAGCCAGGCGTCTGTGTGCCGCTCATCAGTATGCAGGTGGGAGGCCGGTCTCGCCACTCGCTGCCTGGCTGCCGGCCGGCTCTCCCTGGCTGGGCTGTGCTCGGTGCAGGAGGGTTCAGCAGGGGTCGGGAGGGGCGGCACGCTCCTCTGTGCCGTCCCCAGTGTCTCTGCCATTTCTGCATTAAGTGACCAGGTTTCACAGTGCTGGTCGTGTGCATTGATCAGATACTTCTCTCTTCAGGCAAGTGGGTAGATTTCCTCTCAGCAGCAGTTTTTTCCACATGCCCTCCATCCTATTTTCACTCTTCGTTTGATTTCTTCCATAATATCTCCGTCTGCGCTGATTTGGTGTCCAAGCTAGAAACATTTTTTTACTTTGAGTTTCCATTGATCTGCTTAATGTTCTTTTTAACAAAGCTGTGGACTGTAGTTTTACTCAGGTTCACCAGTTTTCTTTCACCTGAGAGATCTTGAAATTGAAGCTGCATGTCTTCAGGTGCTGTTGAAACATATAACTGAATAAAACAAGTCCACCAGGTCTGTTGTGGCCAGAATTGACCGTCCCTTGTCTGTCAGTCATCCTGACTGATGTCACTGGTAAGCGCCTCTGAAGGCACAATCCAGGACTGTTGCATGTGCCGATCGCCAGTGATCTCGAAGTGTGTGTTTGCTGGCCTAGACATATGGCTTTACTAATAAGCCAATTAAGTAATAAGCTAATTAAGCCTACTAACATTTGTCCTCAGTTGCTATAGTGACATGAGTAAATTAACTCCCACAATCCACCGATCAGCCGTTCCCATTCCTACCCTTAAATATTGTGTTCAAACATATTATTATTATTATATTATTATACAGTGATTCACAGATGAGTAAACCACCATCATGCTGACGTATCTTGAGAAGGGGGGGGATCCTAAAAAGAGTTAACTGATGTCTTCTTGTGCTTGAGCGCCCTCTTGTGGGGATGCCTGGTATTGCCGTATCCCTCGTGTTTTGCAACAGTATCACCCCGTTGCCTCCTGTGCGTGACCTTCTGTGCGTGACCTTCGGTGCGTGACCTTCGGTGCGTGACCTTCTGTGCGTGACCTTCTATGCATGACGCTCACGACAGCATCAATTCAGAGCTGACAGGCAAACAAGCAAGCGGCATGCCCCCCCCACCAACACACACACAGGTTTGTCAATTGTGTGGCCCAAATCAAAGCTCAGTTTAGGGCCCCTCTACAACTACCTGTCATGACCATTTTAGCGTCAGCACACACACCTGCCTGCCATGACCCTGCTCTCTTGTAAGTTAAAACAGGAGAGAGAAAGACATGTTCTTACCTTCTAGTAGTTTGTCATTTTGCCGACTTCGCTGAATGAGGCCGGCAGAGTTACGATGGCCCAGAGGTGTCATGGTGCGCTGCATGACATTATCATTCGTAAATAGATGACGTGCAGAGGGGTGTAGGGCGTATAAATACGAGATGCGAGGAACACTGACGGAATCTCAGAATTCAGGGGGGAAACGGAACTCATTATAACAAAGTATCTTAAACAAACACCACATAGGCCCATGTGTATATTTTAAAATACACTGGCATAGCACAGCGTTTCTATCAGTGTCGTGGGTTTGGGTTCAGAATTGGGGAGAGCCGCCTCTGTGATGCTTCTCTCTCGCTGCTGTTGCTCCGATATCACTGAATGAAAATAACAACCCATAAGTTTAACGCATTGCTCAGCCATGCGCAGCAGGCCCGTGTCGCTGCTCACCGGAACCTGCGAATCGGTGCCGAGACACGCCACGCCCAGCAACGGGCTTAGCAACATCTTACACATTTTAAACATCTCATGGTTTCCTGCAGCTATAGAAATAAAATCGGTGCCCACAACCTCGTTCTTCTCTCGCTCCGCCCCTCCAAAAAACAACAAAAGTTAGAAATGAGGAAAAATAAATCAAATGTGTTTTATCTTTCTTTATCTGAAAAATAATGATTTTGATGCAGCATACAATTCATTTTAAATGTAGCACTGCTACTAGGCATCAGGGGGCCCCCTAGCCCCACAGGGCCCCACGCAGTTGCGTGATTTGCGTGTTGGGGAACAATGCGCCTGCAGACACACATAAACATATAGACACATGTACACACTCACACAGAAACAGAGACACACATAACCATACAGAGACATGTTCACACACACACACAGAAATTGGATGAACCCATTATGTTACATCCGAAAAGCTCATGTTATATATCCTCCTTTCAAGAGCCAGCCTGGCTCTTCTGGATTTTATTTATATTTATGTGTGTGTGTGCGTATATATTTATTCATTTATTAAAATCTTGAAGTTTATGTTTAATATCCTTGTTTTAAAAGTAAGTATGGCTCTTCTGGATTGGATTAATATATTCATGTATGTTACTTATTTTGATTCCATTCAATCATTAATTCATTCATTCATTTTTCATCCAAAATTGTTCAATGCTGAGTATTCCCCCAGCCCTAGCTGGCAGAGCTTGTGCTGTTGCTGGCACTGATTAATTTCTCATTAATTGCAGCCCGCCAGGCCTGCGTCGACTCGGCTCCACTATGGCCCCACGGCGTCGGTGTGGCCTATCCCACGGCCCGTCACTTTCACTGAGAGGGAAGCTGCTCTCTGTCAGCCTGGAAGACTGACTGGTTCCTCCTGAGATCCCCAGGAGTTCCCTTGGTGTAAATTCAGGTGAACACAATTCTCACAGTCGGTCCGAGAGTCACTCTTCGTTAACTTCTCTGTTGTGTTTTTATTGTGTTCTTCAAACGCCTTCAAATGAAAAAGCCTTTCTGGACCATGGTGACAAAGTAACTGCTGTGAATAGAAGAGCGAAAGACCTGGCTTTGGCCTTGTGCGTGTGTCTCAGTCCGTGGTGTTTGCAGCAGCGTTGTCCACAAGATTATTAACTGCTTGTGAACGTGTCAAAGACCCCGGCTGAGCAGCCAAAACAGTAGGACAGTAGCAGAATAAAAACAACACATTTTGATTTATTTTTTCCCTTTATTGGTATATTTTTTGTTTTGGGAGTGGTATTCATTAGTAATGTTTTCACACTGAGTTTAAATACTGTACAATCGTCAGGACACAAACTACACAATACTCCTCTGGCCTGGTTCACAGAGGGCACCTAGCTCCCTGTGTGATGTGACTGCTCAGGCTGCTCATTTGGGCTTGAGCTCAGCCCAGGGTGACCCAGGCCGTGAGTGGATCAAGACACGGACCGGCCCCTGAATCACAAATTACACACCTGCACCCGATCTCAGTCCACAGCTGTGGAAAGCAACTTCTGGGCTATAATTTAAACCTCGACAGCAGGAAGCGTACACACACACACACACACACACAAACAGCACGGGTCACTACACACTCTGACCACAGCGGGGTACTCTTCCCCAAGCGAGACTCTGACACCAACACTATACGATTATTCTTATTCTTTTATTATTATTATTACTATTTGTGTTTTTTATTTATTTACATCCAACAGCGGAAGGACACTCTTGTTTGTACCCAGAGTTACAGACGCCAGTGTCTCTCTTCTCTGTACACCAAGACACTGAGTTTGAGCAAAAACAGGGGGATACAAAGTGCTTATTACACATGTGCAACACTGTGCAGTACTAGGGCTAGAGCACAGGGGACGCCACCCAGCCGCCTTCATCGTTAACATCCAATTATCCAATTAAGAGCCAACGTGACAGCATTGTATTTTTTTTTGTCTGTGCTGTGTCTTTTTGTGAAAACCAAACTGTGCCTAATGCAGGTTATTATTATTATTATTATTATTATTATTATTATTATTATTATTATTATTATTATTATTATGAGTAGTTGTAGTAGTAGTATAGTAGTAGTAGCAGTAGTAGAAGAAGAAGAAGATGAAGACGAAGATGCAGTTGCAGTAATAATGGTAGTAGTAGTAGAATTTGCAGTTGATTTCTGAAGTGCAGTTCAGTCTGGTACCAGGACCGTTTGACCAAGAGCAATGTCCTGTACTTGCCGTTGATAAAGCCAGTGATACATCTCGGCGTCTGGACAGAGTGCAGCGCTGTGCAACACGTCTCTGAAGTCTTCAGTCTGCGATTAACACAACAAGGAGTTACTGCAGAAACCGCTGCACGATCGTGTTCCTCTCTCTGCGAGGATAACTCAAACGAAACAGCCATCGTCCCGCATGAGTCCAGTCTGCACCTCCAGTCAAGCCCCCACGACAAAATCAAAAAGCGTCTGAGGAATCTTATTGATTCTGATCATTTTATTTCTTTATTTTATGGTCAGAGATTCCGAAGGCTATTTGTACAGTTTCATACAAAAACTAAAGACACGTCTCTGGGGAAAATGGCCAAAATACTACAGTATTTTCTTTCCCTCAGGATAAGGTTTCATTTTATTTGTATCACTGAGCTGAATCACACAGACTGCCACACTGATACACTGAGCTGCGATGTTCCTAAACTTCACTGGAAAAGCACACTGTCAGCACCTTACCTGAAGCAGTACCAGAGCCCAGTCGTACTGCGGGGCCGTACTGGGTAACCCTGGTGTTCTGGTACCAGCGCTGCAGAGCATGTGTGGCTTTTCCTTTGTTTGAGTGTGTCCTAGCAGGGAGCTGCACTGGGAAGAGCTACAGGAAGTGTCTGAACAAGAGACCCACCGCCACTGTCACGCAATCACAAAGACAAGCAGGTAAGATCAGAAGCACGAAGCACGAGAGGAGAGAACAAACACGGCTCCCACCCCCCCACCAGACATAAACAGACAGCCCCCTGCCCCACCCTGCACCCCGTGGCCAAAGAGAAGGGTACACTGGCTACAAAAATTATAAATATCTCCAAATATACAATGATATATATATATATATATACAGCACAGAAGATGAGAGAGTCACTTATAGATAGTCTTCATTGTTCATTTGACAGAATGTACACCCACATATACAGTTTAAATATACAATAATTAGAAATATAGGCATTGATTTAGTCACTAAGTTACCATGGCTTCTAGCATCACAATAAAAAAATAATTAAATTAGTGAGTATATAAATAAATAAATACACACATACATACATAAATAGACAATCATTTAAAAATAACAGAACTTACGATTTTTTTATTATTATTATTACTATCATTGGGCAGGATCTAACTAGGAGGGCAGAGGTCCTGGTGTTTGTAGTGAGTGATTATTGGATCGATTGTTGGATCGATCGGTTTGATTAGAAACAGCTGGACTGGACTGTGCTCCACTGTGCTGTAGTGGACTGTCCTGCGCTGTACTGACCTGTGCTGGGCCATGTTGTGCAATAAACTGCCACTCTTGTGCTTATCTGTTACTTGGCGCTCTCTGCAGCCTCGCGTTCTGGATCTCTTTGCTTCTCTAGATTAGTTTGCCAGGGTTGACTGTTACAGACGGACACATAGTCGCATCCTCCATCTCACGCCAGTTAACTCACCCGAAGAAGCACTTTGTAGCATGAGCAAGTGTCCCAGAAACACACTGACATGTGGGACCACTAACGAAGAAGTACAGCTTAACACGATATCTACGACACTGAACACATCAGTCAGGGAGTAACCTGGAGTCAGATAGAGGGTGTCTGTCGGTTTGTGGGTCTGTGTGTGTGTGTGTGTGAGAGAGAGAGTGAGATTGAGAGAGTTGTGCCATGGTGTCGGCTTTAACACCAGCAGCTCTGCCCCTAGTAAAGTGCACAGACTGGTTATGCCTAACCATTGACAAAAACAAGACAATGCTGTAAGCTTCTACACCAGTGCGACTGATTAAAACAGCGGGCTACCGGAGACTCGAGGAGGAGTCCAGACACCCTCACAAGACTGTGCTTCATAACAACTGTGCTCTGTGTCACCTGAGCAGATCAACATGGGTCGGGGTGTGCAGAACATCAAACACTGTCATCTGTGTCCTTTTTGTGGTTTTCCCCCAATGCTTTTTGAATAGCTTGTAGTGTCACCTGGTGGCTGAACTCCTGTCCTGTTAATTTCTGTTCTCAAGTTTTTGTTTGTTTGTTAAAATTATTTACGGAGTTGCCATCCAATAAGATTTTTCACTTTACCAAGCGAACAATTTCCTTCTGAATTCATATCCCTTTGAAACATTCTTGTATTACATTAAAGTGTAACAGCACTTCATTGTGAATGAGCACAAATCTGACAGTGTCACCAAAGACATTTAGACATGTCTATTTACCGCTTTAAAAATGAATACAAATTAATTGGCTCGGTTGCATTTGCATTTCTGTCACTAGTCATTTTACTAATAGACTTGGTTTGGTTTAATTTCCCTTTTCTCATCTCTACAATTTATATAATTTCTTCATATTATTATTTTTTATGGTCATTTGGAGTCACTCAGAAATACATTGAATCGTAATATCTCACGAGCACCATTTCATCTAAAAAAGAAAGACATAAAAGTTTGCTAGAAGGTAAACAAACGAAGAACACTCTGCCGGTGCTCTGAGGAATATATTCAACTCACAAGCAGCCAGATCATCAGATCTCCTCACTGTGCAGTATACGGCTTGCTCTGTGTTTCCTGAACATACACATTTCAACAAGGGGCAGCATGACTGGTGGATATGCGTAATTTAAACCTGGCCTGGTGCTTTGAAAGGAAATCGACCTGGACCACACGGCACAGCAGCGCAGTGTGTGCATCTCACCGTGTCACCTCTGGCCATCTCTGCACACCCCCTACAGGGTTCCTAAAACACCCCAGCAAACACCTGCAGCTGACCGGACCCCACAGAGTTTATAACCAGCCTGTGTCTAAGCACCGTGCCTGAGGTGACCCCCTCAGACAGGTTCGCTCTTAATACTGAAATACCTATTACTCAAAGGCCCCTCTCCATGCTCAAGGGGAGTCTCAGATCAGACAGCATGGCTGACCTCCTCCTTGTGACTGCCAGGAACGTCCTAGTGAGTTTGTCAGAGGCAGTTTTTTTCTATTTTATTAAATTAATTAATAAATAAATTATTTATTAATTCTTTAATTGTATGCTGGGTATTTTTTATGTCACAGGAGGTGCACTTAAGAGGCTGTTGGTAAACTCTTGGGGTTTTTCTCCCTTCAATGTTTTCTGAATACCAGCTGCTATCCCAGCATGCAGTTGGGCAGGGCTGCGACTCGCAGAGGCTCCGTGAATGGAGCCGTCTTTCTTGTGCTTCATGCAGAACTGTGTTTTTCCTGTCTGAGGGTTTCCGTGGGACAGAAAGCACAGGCGCTACACTACCTAACAAATTATCATGTCTCCTGTTGTCACGTTGCCATTGCAGAGTGTCTATATGGCACCTGTTGCTTGTGCAGTTTCAACACAATTTTCTTTTCCTTATATATAATTTTACGTAAAATGGGAGAGATATGTCCTCAGTCCTGTTTCTCCCATACTTACATATATGCATTGTTACAGTATATAAGTCCTACACAACACAAAACTACATTACTGTTCTAACACACCTGGAAATATAGTAGGTGACCAACAGCTGACAGTCAAAAAACTTTAAATAAATAACACAATTAATGATGAATGTACGATATTAAGCTGATGCTCGTGGAGCGGTCTCCTGCAGAGTCAGGGTCTCTTGTTTTTCCGGTCAATTCATTTATTGCACAAAATTCATAAAATAAAGTGCTCTCAATGGTCCCTGGGAAGAGGCTTGGCTCCGTGCTGTGTTAAAATGGACACCAAGTTTTCCAAGGAATGCCCCCCCAGCAGGGATGACATCAATCTGAATGAACTGCAAAACAGCCAGTGCTCCAAAACTGCTTTTTTCACCAGGAAATGAATACCAGTGACCACTCATCTCTGTACTGTTGAATTAAATCACTGGGTCACCACAACTATCTCGTGCCACCCAGTTTGTATTTTGCTGCATTTGCAATAGTGTCAGGAGAAAACCCACACAGCTGCCCACAGTGAGCGCCGGCAGACAGGACTGGGACACACACTGACATGATTCGTATTGTATAGGATATGTTATCAGCTCAATTGCAGGGTATGTTCTTTTTTTGCTTTCAATTTCCAAAAGAGATGAATGCAGGAAATTATAGTGGAATCTTGTAGCCAGGGATGACATCGATCATTCTGGGTTCATTTCCTCCTCAAAGACAGCGTTTTGAATTGTTTTGTTTTGTGTTTCTCAGCTATTCAGGGCGATAAGGCAACTTAATGAGGTTTTGCCAAAACACAAATAAATAAATAAAACAACAAAACCAGCTGTGTTGTTGAGACACCTACTACACCACATTCTACCTACCTACGCTACAATAATACAGCTTTATTTTTGAGGGAGGTGGGGGGCGGAGTCATAGGTCTTTCAATCTTCTGCCTCCAATCCTTTCTTTTCTGGTGGCATCCTTACCACCCTGACAAGAGTGATGCTGCCCTCTCTGCACACCACAGTGCGGCTGAGCTGATAGCTAACCTTTCTGTACACAGGAGCTGACACCTGAGGAAGGAGGCGGCTGTGGGGGGGGGGGAGTGTCATGGGTCAAACCTGGATTGAAGATCAAACTGCACAAGAGACTGACGGGCCTTCGGTCTCTCTCAGCCGCGGGGCGCACCAGTCCCCGGGTCTCAGCTTTCTCGTTTGGAAATAATAAGACGATAACCATTTAAAACTGCTGCAACTGGAATTGTGTATGTTTGTTTTGACCGCATGTGAAGTGTCTCCCGCTTGACTGAGAGCTTAAGAACAGAAGGATCATGACCAGGAAGGACAGGATTTGCCAACCTTACTACTTCTGCTCAGACAGGTATGTATTCAAGAGTTTAGTCAGAGGGAGAGTGAGAGAGAGAGAAAAGAGTGTGAGAGAGAATGAAACAGAGAATGAGAGAGATAGAGAAGGAAAGAGAGAGAGAGAGAAACCTGGCTGCAGCTAGGACTGGCTTTTCAAAGATGTGCCCCCTTGGTCTCTTCTGCAGGATGCGGATCCAGGGGACGGGAAACGTTCCTGCACTGGCCAAGGTGCAGAGTTCCCTGTGTGAGGGGGAGGCCGGCCCATGTGGGAGGGGGAGGGAGAGGACGGGAGGAGGGGAGGATGGGATGGGGTGTGTGGGGGAGGGATCATAGCTCGGACTCAGGCGTGGTGGCCATCAGGTAGCCCGTACCATAGCGACTGTTGGGGGCAGCATTGGTGGTCTCCAGGGGGGAGGTGCTGCCGGGGCCGAGGTAGGAGCGGTGTGTGGGCATGGGGGAGGGCGCCTCGCTGGGGTTCTTGCTGAGGATGAAGCGCGTCTCGTCGTTGTCCTCCAGGTTGGACATGTCCTTCATCATGCAGCCCTTCTTGTAGGAGACGGAGAGCTTGTTGGAGCCGTCCGACACTAGGTGGAACTGCCGCCCGATGAAGACGATGGGCAGCGGCAGCATGGCCACCACGATCAGGGCAAAGCACATGGCCAGGGCCCAGGGGGGGTAACTCTGGAAACGCTCACTCGCCTGCAGAGAGAAGGAGTGAGGGGGGAGGGGGAGAGCAAGAGAGGGAGTGAGGGAGGGAGAGAGCAAGAGAGGGAGTGAGGGAGGGAGAGAGCAAGAGAGGGAGTGATGGACGGAGAAGGGGAGAGGGAGAGGGAGGAAGATAAAGTAGGAGAGGGGGAAGGAGAGTGACGTGAGCTTACAGTCTTTAATTAATTAATAAATTAATTAAAAGGTGAAGAGAACCTGATGTCACCTACACGCATATCTTGGACATTAAACAATTCCACCACTTCATGGATGAAATTACTTAGATGGGAAACTGGAGGAATGGCTTCAGGGGGGGCGGAGGAGAGGGTGGTGGACAGAGTGCACTCACCAGCTCCTGGACCCAGGCGTTGTACCCCGGTGGGCTGATGGCCATCTCGATGATGGTGGCCACGATGAGGACAGAGAGGCATAGCGGGGACACGTACTTCCACATGTAGAAGTAGAAGTAGTAGGGGCGGAAGCCCAGCATGTCTGTCAGGTCCTGCATGAACCTGTAGGAGAAGGCAGCCGTCACACAACACACATGAGAACCTGGGGTCGGTTGCACAAAAGGTCTTATATGCTTTTAAGACTATTTTTTAGGTCTTACATAGACTTACATTTAAACCCAAAACAAATAGGCCTGTTGCACAAAACAAAATAAAATCCGTTTGATCTGAAATTTAAGTCATTTGTTAAGCCTACCCTACACCAGGCTTAAATGGCAAAAAGGCAAAAAAATCTCTTGCTATAGAAACTGACATGAAACCAGCATGGCAGCACATATGCCAGGTAATTTTGAATTATTAAATTAAGGGTATTTCATCGAGAGAGGATATTTAAGGACAGGAAAAAGCCTTCTCATATACATAATTCAGAAATAACACAAGAGAATGCAAATGCTGGGCCCAATGATCCTCAAAGCAGCTCGGAGTGGTCCTAGTGAGACCAGGAGTCTCTGAACGTGAGGGCAAGGGTCTCTACCTCACACCCTCACTGCCCGTACAGCTCAGACACATTTGACTGTGGCCCACCTCCCCTGTGGTCCCTACGCACAACACTCCTAGCAGGCACATAGGCGAGCAATGCATCTGAAGGGGTTTTGAGATGCATCGCTGTTCTCTCCAGGGGTTCCTGTTTTGGTTTTCACCATGCCTACCTCTTGGTGCCATAGATCCAGGCCACGGAGATGTTCTCCAGGATCACCACGATGGTCAGCGGCAGGCCGGCGGAGTAGTCATCAAACATGGTAACAAAATAGTTCCCCGAATGCTGGACAAAGAGCAGCCCCATGAGGAAGGCCACAATGCAGCAGCACACTGGTTGAGAGAGAGGTGGGGGACAGGGTCAGAGCAAGTGCTGGGGTTTCTGCCCTTTCTAAGCAGTTCCTGATCCACAGTAATTAATTTGCCAAATGGCTGTGAGGTGGATTCAGTCTTGACCCGGCTGAAGAAACCGGGTCTAGCTAGTGGGCTTCCTCAAGGAGAACAGCAAACGGTGTCGCTCTCCTGGGCTCCACTACCTGAGAGGCTTTTGGCACCAAGGTGCGGCCCAGCGCCCAGAGGGTGCCCAGAGGGTGGCCCCGCTTGCCACCGGTCTGCTCACCTGTGAAGATCTCCTTGCGCACTTTGAAGGTGTCCACGATGGGCGTGGTGATGCCCTCCATGGTGCCGATCATGCTGCCCAGGCCCAGGTTGATGAGCATGAAGAAGAACATGACAGACCAGAAGGGGGAGGCAGGGAAGTGGGTCATGGCCTCCGTGAATGCGATGAAGGCCAGTCCAGTGCCCTGCACTGCCTGCACAGGGACAAGGGACACAGAGTGAGAAAGACACATAGGGACACATACAGAGACACAGAGAGGATCAGGCAAGAGGTGATGTGCTGGTAGTGAGATTAACAGCGTACAATGATTTTATCAGCTGTGAGAAATATGTAATAAACACGCCACAAAACAGAACTGCATGCTGGACTGACACGCCCTCGTTTTCCCTTCCAATGGAATAAAAGGGGGTCCCACCATTGCACTCAGAAATGCATGAGCTCTAGCTATCAAGGGGGGCAGGTGAAGGACAGAGACTGAGGAACGACAGGCGGACACGCGGACTGACCTTGTTCAGCTCATCCTCCAGCTGGCAGGCGTCCAGGCCCAGCTCTGCAAAGTTATCCTCCCGCACTGTCTTGATCACGCCGTACATCTCGGCGTAGTCAGAGGTGGTCAGGTGGGAGAAGTTGACGTGTGGGGGGATGAGGTCATGGCTCAGCACGTTGGAGTTCAGATAGCCCAGGATCTTCTCCGCATTCCTGCAGACAGGGAAGCCAGAGAGGGTGTCCGACTCAGTGACAGGATGGGACAGAGACAAGCAGAGAGATGCAAGAGACTCAGACTCAGGGAGAGACAGGGAGGCACAGATAAAGAGAAAATGACAGAGACTGAGGCATTGAAAGAGGCATGGATCTGTCTACTGAAGTTCTGGGTTTGTTATCTCAGGGCTGGGTGCTGTAGTTCTGGAACTTTCTCTCCACGCAGCGGAGCCCTGCACAGTCTCGGAGGGGGGGGGTACTCACTCGACAACGCACTTCTCATTCATGATGTTGGCCTTGAACCCCAGCACAGCAAAGACCACCAGCGTGGCCAGCACAGAGGTGATGAAGTTGATGATGGACACCAGGGTGGCATCGAAGTGGCAATTGTTGTCCTGCTTGTTGTAGCTAGAGAAGGCGATCACCCCCCCAAAGCCCAGTCCCAGGGCAAAGAACACCTGCGTGGCCGCCTCTCGCCACACCTGGGGCTCCAGCATCTTCTCCAGCTAAGCGCAGGGAGAGAGGGAGAGGGAGAGAGAGGGAGGAAGAGGTGGGTCATGCACCTGATCACAAAGCGCAGCGCACTGGGACCCGGCACTGTTACAGAGAGCATGAGAAAGTGTGAGTTTATCCGTGTCATAGGCTGTAAACAATATTGTGTGATATTGCACTACCAGCTAATTAACCTTTCATTCTGAACTCTTCACTGCTTTATGTCATGTATAAGATTTTCCCCTGCGTATCCCAGATCTCTGATCTCTGAGAGCTATGTGTGTGTATAACTACTAACAGTTGTTGAGAGCGATGCAGTTCAGAGGGGGCTTAGCGTGAGTTTCGCCTTCCCTGCGGTCATTGTGACTCACTGCATTGGGCAGAAGGAGTCAGTGCCTGGAAAACCCTATCTTGATCTCCCCCAGGGCTCCGGTTATGTCTCGAGAGAGTTTCCTATGAGTCACAGTGTTATGCGATTCTTCCTTCCATCAATGCCATTAAGAATGAACAGACAGGATATGCCTGTGAACTAGACGTCTCTGAAAAGATTTAATCACTACAAATTCATAGCAGCCGTGGACTTATATCGCAAGACATCTGTGTAATTAGCACTTAAAAAAAAGAAGTACAATCTAGCGAGGATGCATTGTTATGACTTGGCACGATCCTGGCATCAGCTGGGAGGGTTTGGTGTGCGTCACACACAAGCAGCCACTGGAGGGAGACAGCAGGCGTGTTTTGCTCTCATGCTATTAGAGCCAGCAGTCGGTGTCATAAATCAACTTCCCCACAGAAAGCTGGAGGGCAGGGAGCCAAACACTTGGTCACATTCTCAATTATAATGTGTTCCTCTGTATGTATCGGAGGGTCCAGCCCCACGCCGCTGCGGCCTCACCTTGGGGGTGAACATGTGAGCGATGCCGTCTATGGCCCCGCGCAGCAGCAGCCCTCGCACCAGGAAGCAGATCAGGACCACATAGGGGAACAGGGAGCTGAAGTACATCACCTGGGAGAGAAAGAGAGAGGAAACACAATGCAGCATCAAGCCCCGGCTCAACGCAACCCCCTACTGCACGGTCCACCAGCACAGTGTCACCATCACCAACACATCTCCCCCAGCTTTACAGCCAATCTTAAAAGCAGGTTCCTTATTTATCTATCACTTGTATTTTATTATAATTGTTTAACACATCACAGTACCAGCATTTTGGTTTGTTTTCTTGAAAAAGAAGTGCCAAGCTTCACAGAATCCGAGACGTCCCGGGATCAACCTGAGGGCGAACTGACTGGTTCGCCAGAGAACGGGGCGAGAAAAGTATCTCCTTTCAGCTGCGAAGCAATCTCTGAAATGTCATAAATGTCAGCACTTCATCCCAACCCCCTCTGCTCCCCTCCCACAGAATCATGTGTGGAACCGTTGCCACAGGGGACAACCGGTACAAATCCCTCAGTAAATTGGGCCCACATGCCAGCAGAGCAGCCGCCGCCTCCCCTCACTGCTGCCGTGGGGGGTAAAAAACAAACATCATGTCCCGATGACAGGCGTCTGGACTCGCCCCAATGTTTGCGGCTTCCAGGTCTGCTCCGCGCCGCTCTGAGGGCCTGTGCCACTAAACACAACTTCACCTCAGTTTCCCCTTCCGTTTCTCTGCCAATGTACCCTGAGGTCATGAGAGTCACATAAAGCACCTGGGCACACTGGAGCCTGGCATTAGCTATGAGTAGAAGCTGCTCTAAGTACCTTGAAATTGCTGAGCTTTTCTTGATACCCCTCACCCAGGGCAGCCGGTACCAAACCACTTTTGTCTCTCTTCTTGCCAAAAGTAAGCACTCGTACAGCTCTCTTTCATTTCAGATGTCACGCGAGATCGTGTTCCAGTCGTTGCTTCAAGCCATAAAAGCAAACAACAAAAAACCACAGCACAGCAGTGTTCTTCAAACCCAGGGCCTTGAGGGACACAGTGCTTCTGGTTTTCATTCCATTCTGAGCTCTTCATAAATGAATGAGCTGAATAAAGAGTTTGTTTTTAATTAATGAATCAATTGGTAAATTTGTTAGTTAATTGGCTTGAGATCAAATTCCCTGATTGAACCCCATCAGTCTTGCCCTAATGCAGGTGGCGATCGAATGAGACGTACAGAGACTCTGCTGGTCTGTGAAACCTCAAGGCACAAATCTGCACACACTGGAGCACTTAGGGCCAAACTGCGGTGCTGTGGAATACAGAACAAAGCCAAGCACCACAGATGGAGTGAGGGATCCAGGCAGTCCGGCTCGGCCCAGCCCTGCTCACCTTGCCCGAGGACTGGATGCCCTTGATGACCGCCAGGCACACGATGCACCAGGCGGCCAGCAGGGAGAGCGTCATCTTCCAGTTCAGGCCACCACTGTCCGAGATGGAGCTGGAGATGTTCAGGGTCTCGCGGTACCAGAAGTAGGTGGTGGCCGAGCTCTTCTCACACTCCGGCTCCACAACTGGGGAGGCAGAAAAGGAGGGAGGGAGGGAGAAAACACAGATGAAGTCAGGAATAGCCTAACAGCCATATTATCCATATTCATAGCCATATCAGTATCTGTATTTAAATAAGATTTGGAAGTTTCCTTCAAAAAAGGAAAATCTGCAAGTTGAAAATTTGTCAAAGCAAATGTTAATTAGTGAGGGACATGGAGGGACGTAAGGTTTAGTGCTTACTTGAGGTTCTTAACAGGGCTTTATATTGAGTAATTCAGATCTATTTTGCAATTACATGAAGATCTGTTATAAAAATGTGATCATGTTTTGGCTGGAGTTTGGCTTAGAGCCCCAGTAAACTCAGGCTTTCATTAAGGTTGGGGGGGTGTTTCTGCTGAGTCCACTGAGTGTGGATTTTTAGGGACCTAGTTTTTAACTCTGGGGTTGGCTGGGGTTCAGACTGTTGTTTAATGTCTGTTTCTTTGCTCTGTTTTGGCTGTATCTGTAATATGAATTGTCCTGGACTTTGCATATCAACCTTGATTGGATTTGGTCTTGAACGGACCCATCCCCACTCACACCTGCGTCTCCGAACGCTGCGCAAAACTGATACCGTGTAAACTGATACCAGCATCAACAAGAGGGTAAAAGCTGATTGTAGTCAACAACAAACAGCGCTACACAGCTCCAGATACCACAACATTTCCTGTTCTCTCCGTCTTCCCTGACTCACAATCGCCAGCGCTTCAGCACACATCTGTTTCTGTGTAAGATCCACTTGCCATCCAGGATTAAACAGAGCCGAGGCTGAACCCAGTCTAAGCAGGATATTTAAAATATCGACCTTCATTCAGCTCAGACTGCACCCATGAAGGCCCTTCAGTCTGTCAGTCAGGGTGTCCAACCTGGGTCCCGAAGAGCCACACAGATTTTTGGTATATTTCAACCTCGCTCTCATTCCTGGCTGGACTTGTCACTGGGGGTCTCCACGATGAGGGTTGGAAACCCCTGCTGTAAATTTAGACTATGGAGATGTGTGGTCCAAGGAGGCATTTCCGTGTGCCTGTACATGCTGGCCCGGCAGAGAGGGTTGCATGTGGCCGGCGGACAGGCGGAGAGACACGACACATGGAAATGCATTGCAAGGCAAACACACAGCCTTTGAAACGAATCCTGCAAGGAGATTTAGTTCAGTTGTGTTTTTATTTGGATATGCCGTTGGGAGAGACTGTTTGTTCACTCGCCAGGTCTGATGCTCATGCAATGCAAAGCACCAGTTTTCTGGGACTGGGAATACAGGTCAGTTACAATAATCAGTCACGCAAGTCATATGTCTGGTGAACATGGTCTTCCTGTGGTTCTCACCGTTGTTTTACAGTGGTCTCCTGAAGGGTCAGCGAGCCTCCACTGTGCCCCAACACACCGGACCCTCGAGATACCCTGATGAACCGAGGGCTTTTATGATCTTTACTCTCCCCCAGATTCCCTGGGTCCAGTGCAGTAAAGCGCAGTGATGCTGAACCCACAGGAAAGCACTGTTAAACTGTGGTAAAACTACAGCATTCAAAGTGCAAAACCATTCTCAGGGTGACCTTAAAGAGGGGGCCCAGGCTAGGGGGCGTCTGGTCTGATCGGACCCAGACAGTTCACTCACTGGCATGGGAGCCGTTCCTCTTCAGCGGGCACTCACTCCAGGGCAGCGGGTACTGGAAGGACTGGAAGAAGTAGAAGATGCTCCAGCCAATGATGACGTTGTAGTAAAGGCCCACGAAGCCGCACACCTGGGGACACAGAGGGCGAAGGGACAGGACAGGCCCTGTTTACTCTCTGTCAGGCGGTTTAAGCTCAACGTGTCGGCCAACACCTAACACTGGAGTGATAAACATCATTAAAAGAGTGAAGCAGAGAATCCTGTCTTTTATATTTTTCCGTTGTTGCTTTGTTATGTTATCCTATCTGTTGTAGTATTTTTCCCCAGGTTGGGCACAAACCGAGTTGCTGCCTCGCAGCCCAGACGAGGAGCTCAATTAATTATTGACACGCATTCTTTAACCGATTCCTTTTAAGAGGTATTTATAGCTCCTCGGGTCCCTGGTGCCGCGTCCATTTAGTTTCCACTTGGGCTCCTTCTACTGGCAGTGAGACCCTCTCCCACTCACTGTGCCACTCGCCCAATCCTCATAGCTTCTCCTGACCCCATTTCATTTAATTTAATTTCAACCTTTTTTAGATTGAGATCGATTTATATTATTATTATTATTATTATTATTATTATTATTATTATTATTATTAATAATATTATTATTAATATTATTAATATTCATGTTGTAAAGGGGAGGCCGTGCCAAGCAACAGATTTAAACCCAGTTTAAACCAGCCTGTGTAATCAGGTCACAGTTTCTAACCTGTTTGTGTTTTTGGTTCTGGTTCAAACCGGAGGGTTGACTCTCTGACTCTCTGACCGGGAGGATCTGCAACGTCCTACGCTGTTTTTCTGTGACCGCGGGCTGCGGGTCGGGGGGCCTGGTCTGCATGCGCTTGTCAGGACAGGGACAGGGTGAGTGCCAGCTGTCTCCACCGTCTTGGGCTGCGTCCAGGTTTCCACAGACTGTGCTGTGCCTTGTGTTTATTGCCCAGAATATAGATCCGGCTAAGTGGACTGCATATTAATGTGCCCTTGGAATTGAAAGGATGTGTGTTGTTTGTTTGTGTGTTTTGTTTTAGAGGCTGCTCTTCAGGGAACCCATGTTGAATGCGCAGTTTCTTTAACGGACGCATCCTGCAGAGTTGGGGTACACTGCTGGGAGGAAGGACGCCCCAGTATCTGAACATCTCAGCACAGTGCCTCTGCAGGTCCTCAGTTGGCTGCCTTAGGCCTTGTGACTTCAGATTGCTTTAATAATTCACACAGGGTCTTCGACAGAGAAGAAGTACTATTTATAATTGTATGTATTTACTTATTTATTCGTGCAAAATAACAGGCATTATCTTCAAACGCTCTCTTTTTTTGCACAGCACGTATCTGCCACGTGCACTACTTCTATAACCATGCGATCAGATCGACGCCTGACTTCACATCACTACAAAGTCCTGCTGCTGTGCCATGAGATAACCGGTCGACGTTCGAATAAAGAAATGTCCAACCGCTGCTCTGCAGTTCGTTCACCTCCGTCTATTTTCTCCTTCAGCACAATCCCAATTCTGAGACAAAGCTTGGCTTCTCTGCGAAACTAAGTGGAAACTGTTCCTACACTTCAGACGCGCACAGAGCCCCATGCATTTGTACTGTTTCATATTTTCTGGAAATATTGCAGAAACGTATCGGTTTATAAGTGCTCAAAAGACATGTAATCAGCTGTAGGGAATCAGAGCCATTAACTGTAACCAACTCCTCGAATGTTTCACATTACAAATGAAGAAACAAACCAAACCGACAGGGGGGGAGGCTAATACGAGAGACACATTAGCCAAGCATTCTCCACCGCGCTGCTCCGAACCGCACGTATTTTGGAAAAAAGGAGAAACAAATTCCTCATGTTGCAAAAATATAAGAAGAGACTTTTAAGCCACCCGGCCCTCGAGGGGTCTGAATTAAATCTGCATCTTGAAAGATTCATGTGGCCAGCTTAACAACTTCATTGTGTCGCTGGGGGAAGATGACTGGTGGCGATCTCTGTGCTGCAATTGTGTTATATTGTCGTGGTCGACATCGGGGACTCAGACTCGCCTGGCAGTGCTTTGTTCACCGCTTCCATATTTCTTGGGTTTCACTTCAAGCGAGTTGCTCGAGTTCTCATCCAGTGTGAGATGCCTGTTGCTGTTGTTTGTTGGTCTGTTTGTTTTTCGGTATTTCTGTTGGCTCCACGAATTAACTATTTTAGAAACAGTTGCTTCTAGAAAGACTACTCTGAGATCTGTGCTGCTGTATTTGCTTTTGTGTTGTGTGGTGTTCTCTTCTATTCTTTTCAATTGCATTTCTGTGCTATTCAGTCTTATCTGTCCTGTCCGGTCCCATCAACCCCTCACCCACTCCCCTATTCACTTCTTCACCCACTTCCCGCCTCACCCACTCATCCCACACCACCTCACCCCCCTCCCCCTCGCTCACTATTAAGCTGGAGAAGCCAATGCCGCCGAGCCGCGGACACACGTAGTTCCAGACGCCGATGCTCCCGCGGCGGATGCGCTGCCCCACTGCCAGCTCCAGGAAGAACAGCGGGATCCCGATGATGATGAGGAGGATGAAATAGGGGACCAGATAGGCACCTGGAGAGAGAGAGACAGAGAGGAGGAGAGAGAGAAAGCGGGACAGGTTGACTCAGGCTGGGTTCCTACAGAGAGAGAGAGATCTTCGATGCTCCGCCTCATCCCACTGCCATCTTATACTGTTTCCTCTACTCATAACCCTTTTCTTCTCACTATCTTCTCTTGACTTGTACACAGCTGGAGGGTGTGAAGACATTCACACAGCCCATACTGCTCAACGACTCACTTAGTCACATCTCATTTACTTTATACAGTATATTATATATTTTTTTAATTATTATTATTATTAACTTCAGAGTGCTACACTGTGTTGTTATTTCAAGGACACGGACACTTGTTGGAAGAGCCATTCAATTTCAAAACATTTCAAAACAAGATTTTTGCTTGAGTGTTTCTGAGCTTCACTTTTTTATTTCTCCAACTTGTCTAGTCCTGTCAGAGGAAAAAGAAAACACAAAGCAAGATGGGAAAGGCAGCCGACACGGGCAGTCGCTGTGGCCTCCTGCACTCGTTGAAGAACTCCTGCTCTGTCATCAGCGATCAGTGGTCAACAGGAGCCCCCAGGAAAGGGGCTGAAGAGGAAAGGGACGTTTGAGTGGCAGCTCAGCAGGACCTATCACAGGCAACAGCTACTGCAACAGCTAGCGTTTCTGCTAGGAGCTGTCAGTGCACATAGAGGCCTCCACCCCCAGGCCCTGTCACCAGCAGCCTTGTCACAGCCAGAGAGTCCTGCAGAGGGGTCAGAGGTCAGGCAGTGTGCCGCCTGCCAATGGGCATTCTCCTCATGCCGACTGAGGGAGGTCTGAGCCCGACTGCTGTGCCTCTGCCCTCGGGCCTTTCCATTCCAGAGAGCAGGTCTCCTTCGTGTTCGGCTGCCCGGACAAATCTGCATCACTATGTGTGTGTGTGGCGGGGGGGGGTGGAGTTGGATACAGGTAAGGCTATATACTGGTCTTTCTCAGCTTCTAGTGTCAGTGACTGTGAGGCATTGCTGCTAGATGTTACATGAAAAGGGATGCAACAGTGCAGGTTTCGTATATGTGTGTCCGGCTGTGGAGCAGTGTCGTCGGTCTTGAAACTGCAAGATTGTGTCCGGAAATGTGAATCGCAGAAGGACACAGAATTGGAGAAATCTGAGAATATGCAGCTCCAATTTATCTCCCAGCCTCTCATCAGGAACTCCTGCTCCTGTAGCCACCCCCACTCTAGTCTGCTGTGAGAGCAGACCAGGGCAGCGGTGGCCTCTGTCCAGAGACGAGTCCCGCAGACAGGGAGGGGAGATAAGCGCCGAGAATAGATCCGCCATTAATCTGCTGCTAATTGCCTGACAAGGGACAAATTACCAGGTTATGGATGGGCTTTTGCTGCTGGAGATGGTAAGCAGTAGCCGACAGCCAGGCAGCATGCATTCCGTGGGTAAGAGTAAGAGCAGGAAGCTGAGCGGTCATCGACAAAGCCACCAGAGCTGAAATGGTGCCACAGAGAAATCCAGAGGGATGAATGCAAAAATATGGAACTGAGCTCAGCCCGCGTCTGTGTGGATTCGCTGCAGCGCTGCCCAGGTCCTGGTGCTCAGCCTCCGGGGGCCCCATTAATGCACATGCCTGTATTGTCTGACCCTCAAGCAGTTGCTAAAGCAGGTGTTTTGGGGGAGGACGGTACATTCAGGTTGGTGCTTGGTTCAAATGTCTCTCTAACCACCTTGCTGGTGGTGTTTAGGGATACAATATGGCAGGAGTTTGGGTTGGGCTGGGGACTGGGTCACCTTCACCACTGACTGTAGGTTTCCATCCCTGTTAAAGCTGGGCTTCTGCGGGCCTCACGGAGATGGGAGAAGTAGCGAATCTGGGGTTCTGGCTAAAACTGGGGTGGTAAATTTAACCCCAATCCCAGCTCCGACAGCCTGTCCCAAACACACTCACTGCAATGTGCATCCAATCCTAATTGCCCGTGCCAAGCGCCCACCCCCAGAGACCTCCCCACGCAACTCACCGCCGCCGTTCTTCTGGCACAGGTAGGGGAAGCGCCACACGTTGCCCAGGCCCACAGAGAAGCCCACCTGTGCCAGGATGTACTGCAGCTTGCTGTTCCAGGCGGGCCGCGCCGCCTCCCCCGACTCCAGCACATCGTCCGTGGGCTTGCCCTTGGGTGGGGCAGCGCTGCCCACGTTCAGCACGCTGCTCTTGTAATCCAGTGGCTCCTCGTGCGCCAGCAGGTCGGCCACGGACTCGGTGACGTGCTCATTGCTGTGCTCGCGCTGCGTCACTTTGCTGTTCTTAGGCATTTGGGGCGGCTTAAGACGACCAGATCCTCATAAATAGGTGGGTGTGGACGTTCACCACAGGGGGGGAGGAGGGGAGGGAGCTGGGGAGGCTGGGGGTCAACTTTGGACACTGAAACCCTGGAGCTTCTCTGTCTTGTCACGGGGCAGGGGGGCTGTAGTTGCCTGGCTGGACGAACAGACCGGTCTTCTGATGCGTCAAGTCTTTTTTTGCTGTTCACTGTCGTCTGCCGCTCTGCTGGAAAAAAGGAAACGAACAAACAAGACATGGAGGAAACGCTGCAGAGTATTTTTGACAGACATTAATATGAAGGAAGTACGATAAGAATGAGAGATTGCCAAATAATCATACACATGCACCAAACAGAGCAAGAAAGAGAGAGGGAGAGGGACAGGGACAGGGTGAGAGAGAGAACAAAAGAGTGGGGGGAGAGAGATACAGAGAGAGAGCGAGAGAGAGAGAGTGTGTACCACCAGAAAGATGCCATCTGCTCCTGCCTCAGCCATGATTCTCAGCCTAGGGTCAATTTACCAACCCACAGAGTCCCCGAACCCAGGACCAGTCCAGCACAGTCAGGGCACAACAAGCTCAACCATGCAGGTCACAAGAAACCGGGTCACGAGAAAAAAGTCTAGGATTTCTGATGCCCTGCTGTAGAATTCGTGGGGGGGGGGGTAGGGGGACTTCTGGAAAGATCTAGTTTAATCAACCATTTCATCCAACTTGAACTTGATCTAAAGCCTGTCTGCCTACAGAAACCACAGGCAGCAGGGTCAAAATATAGAAAGATAAATGAATCCGGTGTCTAGCGATCCACCCACCCACATTAATTGAATATATAAACAGTAGCTACTCATTAAAATGAAACACAATACAATACAAACCAGCATAAGTTCATTTTATAGCCTCCCAAAGCAATCTAAACTTTCTAAAGATGAGCAAAAAACATTGCCGTATCGACAGACAAATGTGAGAGTGTAGATGTTACAGAAGTACAAAATATTGTCTATACCACTATCGGTCCTGACAGGAATTAGCGTCTGTGTTCATCCATTTCTGGAAAGAAGACGAGCGATTCCTTTGGAAGTAGATCGTGTGATCACCCTGATTGTTGGATTGAACAATGATATGGATCACAGAACAAGTTGGTAAGTCACTCTCCATTTTAATTTGTATATTTAGTGATTAGTTAGTGATCCTTAGTGTATGATGTACAGACAGGTGACAAATGAAAGGAAAAACCAGCATAAAGTGTCTCAGTGAGGTGTTGGGCACCATGAGCCCCAGAACAGCTTCAATGCTCTTGGAACAGATTCTACGAGTCTCTGGACTCTAATAGAGGGATGAACACCATTCTTCCAAAAGATATTCCCTCATTTGGGGTTTTGATGAAGGTGGTGGAGAGCGCTAGTCCAAAATCTCCCATATGTGTTCAATCTGGTGACTGTGAAGGCCATAGCATATGATTCACATAATTTTCATACTCATCACACCATTCAGTGACCCTCGGGCCCTGTGGATGGGGGCATTGTCATCCTGGAAGAGACTGTTCCCATCAGGAGAGAAATGTGTCACCATAGGACAGTGGTTTTCAAACCGGTCCTGGAGTACCCCCTGCCCTGCTGGTTTTTGTTCCAACTAATTGCTTAATTGATTCCTTAATTGACCTAACAAAGCAATATACCATTCAATTAATTCAAGTAATTAAGACCTAGGTTGGAACAAAAACCAGCAGGGCAGGGGGTACTCCAGGACCGGTTTGAAAACCCATGCCATAGGATAAAGGTGATCACTCAGAATAACTGTCATGATTTGCAGGGACCCTTTCCTCTAAAGGGACAAGTGGACCCAAACCATCCCAGGAAAATGTCCCCCACAACATAACAGAGCCTCCGGACCCCCTCACTGTAGGGGTCCAACAGTCAGGCCTGTCCCGTTTTCTTGGTGTCCCACACATGCACTCGCCCACTTGTCGAGAATATGGTGAAGGATGACTCATCTGACCACATCACTTTTTTCCACATCTCTGTAGACCAGTGCCTATGGTGCTCCAATAATGACCCCTCTATCAAAGTCACTTAGATCCTTTCCTCTTGCCATCTTGATCCAAAATCGAGGTCAACTGGGCCTCCTCAGCATTTGTATGCATGCCACAGCGCATGATAGGATGCTAATTGCTTAATTGTATCATGCAGTACACCTGTTTGGAGGTATCTGCATTCATTATGTTCCTCCACTCATTTATTCAGGTTTGTCCTTTAATTTGTCACCCGTCTGTAGATGGTAGATGGTGTATAATTTTCAAAGTCTGAGATCGATAACTCAGACTATATAACTAGTCATATAATTTTAAAAAGCAGACGACAAACAAGTCTTTTTGTTTTGTTGACTTTAAGTTAAAGACTTTGGGGTTGACTTTATTTAACTAATATCACAGCATTTCATAAAACATTTTCTATCAGAATATAGAAAAATAACATGATTGTTAAATTATACAAAAATCATAGCGGCACTTTTTTCTACCACTGTAAACACTGCACCAGGACACACCAGAACAGACTCTGTCCCCTTGTGCACCCTGTATGGGCAGCCATGTTGAGATTAACTCTTCATTTCCCCCCATATAATAAATAAAAAAACATTCCTCTGAACAATCACTGGGGGAGACCTTTCACTGTTTTATATATTTGATTTATTCATCTGTTTATGTGTTGAGGAAACACAGGTGTCTGGGAGTTCTTCAGTATTCAAAATGTCACTGGAAGCTGTGTGAGACTTTGGGACAGAGAACAGTGAAGGTCAGCTGAAGGATTATACAGGAGTATACAGTGATTCTCCTGTGATGCCTCAGGCAGGTACCTCTCCTCCTCCTCTCCCACCAAGACACAGACACACAGACCATCCTCCGAGCACCACACTCACACCACTACAGCAGCCGCTACGCCAGGGAGTTAAAATTGGCCTGTTGGAGCCTCTGTGTAACACGTTCACCATCCTGCGCTTTTCATTTACTGATGCATTTGTTTATTTTCCGCTCAGTGGGAATCAAGCCGGTACAGTGTCCGGGGGGAAGCAGTGGGACAGTACGCCCCAGGGACCCCTGCCACAGAGGCCCCAACACGACCAGGACACAAGGATCACAGGCCAGCCACGCTGCCAGGTAAGGCATCGCACAGGTGTGTGTGGCACCCAATCCAACACAGCTGTGTGTAAGCTCTGTGTAACCTTCCATCAGCTGTGTGTAACCTTCTCTCGCCTGTGTGTAAGCTCTGCGTAACCTTCCATCAGCTGTATGTAACCTTCTCTCACCTGTGTGTAACCTCTGTGTAACTTTCCTTCAGCTGTGTGTAACCTTTTCACCTGTGTGTAACCTCTGTGTAATCCTCCATCAGCTATGTGTAACCTTCTCTAAACTGTGTGTAACCTGTGTGTAACCTTTTCTCAGCTGTGTGTAACCTGTTTAACCTTCTCGCCTGTGTGTATCCTTTGTGTAACCTTCTCTCTGCGGTGGCCAGTGTTCCAGGACCTCTCTCCCACACATACAGAACATGGTGTATGTCACTGTACTTTGATATCTCTTTCTTTCTTTCTCTTTTAATCACTCAATCGATGATAAATGAAAGCATCCTCCGGTGCTCTTTCTCCTCTCGCGGGCGGCAGGTCCAGTGGGAAGGGGAGAGCCACTCGGGTGCCTGTCTGTCTTCTGAAGGAAATGCTCCAGTTTATCCGCCCATGCCGCTAGGCAACGCTGCATGGCACACCTCGCTCTTCCTTGCTGATCTGCACACTCCTCCTGCGCCGCTCCCCCTCCCCGCTCTGCTCTCACACAGCCGGGGCCCGGATTGTGATGAGTCACAGTTAATTCACACCGTCTCCGGCAAGTGAGAGGACAGGCGGAGAGATGTCTCATCCTCTGTGGTGGTGAGGCTGACAGTTAAATCACCCTTTCTATCTATCTGTCTGTCTTTCTTTTAATTTCTTTCTTTCCTTTTTTATCTATCCACAAACAGCAGTGTTCACAATGTTCAGCTAGACTCCCACGGTGTCCACTGGTGATGCGATAAACATTCCTCCCATTTCAGAGAGAGTCAGGGAGCAGTGGGCTCAGTAACTAAGCAGGCATGTTCACTATTTATTCAGGCAGCACACGTATGAGCACGGAAAGACAAGGAGAAGACAAAAGGAGAAGCCACACTGGCGTGCTGACCTGCTGCTCAGCCGAAACAGCTTGATTCGGAGACAACCTTGTTTTATAACCTTCAAAATCCTTCTTCAAGATGCAGCTGCTGCTGCTGAAGCAAAAGCTCATCTGTTCGTGGGAAGGGGGTAAAAGAGAGGGCAGATGTATATCCTAGCGTTTACCACTTCCTCCAGGTCTGCAGCGACGGTGCCGGGCTCAGAGTGGGCTGGTGATCGGACACGACGGCACCTGTTCGTCACAGGGGTCCCCAGCAGACAGAGACATGGTGGCAGTGCCTGCAGCCTCTGTCATCCCTCCTCTATTTATCTATCGCTTTTCACAATACTGGAGCTGTTTGCATGTGAAGATGCATCAGTAAAATGTGCATCGATCTATCTAATTCTTCCACAGAAACATAAAAGGGTTTTTAGTTGTTTTTTTTGGATTCGATTGAATCACATTTAATTTCCCCATCAACCCAAAATGGACCCTTGTGAACAGACCAAGCAGCTGGTCTCTGGAGTCCAGCATTGAAGTTTGCAATTGACTCGAGAAAACAGTGTTTTCGCAGACAGACGCTGGGGTAGCCCCCGGTGCACAACAGTCCTTCAGGAACAGTAATGAGGATTGCCGAGCAGCACAGGAGCTCAGACTCAGACACTAGGGTCACTGAGTAGAGACGTGGTCAGGTGCGGAAACAGGTAGGCTATGAAAGCCAAACCCGCAAGACACAGTTTATGTATGTAGTATAGCAAAACAGATCAACATCCTGAGACTGCGTCCCTTCAGCCTGTCTCTCCATAAACGGATTTTTATGAACAATGGGTCACTTGCCTTTGACTCAATACAATATAGTGCTGCTCGTACAGTCGTTTACACACCTGCACTTCCTGTGAGTTATAGGCCGGAGTATTTATTGCTGCAATATTTCACTGGACTGGGCAAAAGCCACAGAACACCCAAGCACACCTGTTGCAGGAACTGATGCAGTTCATCTTTAGCCAGGGTCAAAAAGCATTGCATTTTTAATTACCATTATTATTTGCATTCCTGTTTGGTGGCACACAGAACAAATGCACAGACACAGCCTGCAAGACGCACAACCTGCTTACACTGCTGTGGACACGTGCGCCCTCGCCAGTCTAGGATTAAGCATGTCGATTTCCTCCTGTTGGTTCTGGCTTTGAAACCGTGTATTCAGTTTTCTGTCCCTTTGAGGCTTCTGTATAAAGTATTCCGTTACATAAGCATTCCACATGTTCTAACAGGATCATGTTTTATATATATACACTCACCTAAAGGATTATTAGGAACACCATACAAATACTGTGTTTGACCCCCTTTCGCCTTCAGAACTGCCTTAATTCTACGTGGCATTGATTCAACAAGGTGCTGAAAGCATTCTTTAGAAATGTTGACCCATATTGATAGGATAGCATCTTACAGTTGATGGAGATTTGTGGGATGCACATCCAGGGCACGAAGCTCCCGTTCCACCACATCCCAAAGATGCTCTATTGGGTTGAGATCTGGTGACTGTGGGGGCCAGTTTAGTACAGTGAACTCATTGTCATGTTCAAGAAACCAATTTAAAATGATTCGACCTTTGTGACATGGTGCATTATCCTGCTGGAAGTAGCCATCAGAGGATGGGTACATGGTGGTCATAAAGGGATGGACATGGTCAGAAACAATGCTCAGGTAGGCCGTGGCATTTAAACGATGCCCAATTGGCACTAAGGGGCCTAAAGTGTGCCAAGAAAACATCCCCCACACCATTACACCACCACCACCAGCCTGCACAGTGGTAACAAGGCATGATGGATCCATGTTCTCATTCTGTTTACGCCAAATTCTGACTCTACCATCTGAATGTCTCAACAGAAATCGAGACTCATCAGACCAGGCAACATTTTTCCAGTCTTCAACTGTCCAATTTTGGTGAGCTTGTGCAAATTGTAGCCTCTTTTTCCTATTTGTAGTGGAGATGAGTGGTACCCGGTGGGGTCTTCTGCTGTTGTAGCCCATCCGCCTCAAGGTTGTACGTGTTGTGGCTTCACAAATGCTTTGCTGCATACCTCGGTTGTAACGAGTGGTTATTTCAGTCAAAGTTGCTCTTCTATCAGCTTGAATCAGTCGGCGCATTCTCCTCTGACCTCTAGCATCAACAAGGCATTTTCGCCCACAGGACTGCCGCATACTGGATGTTTTTCCCTTTTCACACCATTCTTTGTAAACCCTAGAAATGGTTGTGCGTGAAAATCCCAGTAACTGAGCAGATTGTGAAATACTCAGACCGGCCCGTCTGGCACCAACAACCATGCCACGCTCAAAATTGCTTAAATCACCTTTCTTTCCCATTCAGACATTCAGTTTGGAGTTCAGGAGATTGTCTTGACCAGGACCACACCCCTAAATGCATTGAAGCAACTGCCATGTGATTGGTTGGTTAGATAATTGCATTAATGAGAAATTGAACAGGTGTTCCTAATAATCCTTTAGGTGAGTGTACTGTATATATATATATATATATATTGATAGAGAGATATATACATACATATATAATTCCACATTCTCAGCTTTGATGTCTTTGTAAATCTCTCTTTTAAGATTTTTTTTAACATAATAAGGTTTGCTGCAGCCTGTGTGTTTTCCAGTGATTGCAGACTGTTCGACTGACACACAGGGAGAGGTGCATACTGATTAAAATGACATTTACATCTATTTTACTTTTTAAGCACTTTAAATGAAAGACAGCAAAGGTTAGGCGATCACTTGTTCCCTGTGTCACTCCATGTGGTTATCTTTATGGGGGGATGACTGAAGCAGGAACTGTTTGACCTCCACTACTGGGTCACACTGGCAACGCGTGATTTAAAATAATGTATTTGAATAAATGTTACCGATTCGCATTAACGATTGTATTGGTAATGATACCCAGAAACCCAGGCAGAGAGGATGGTCAGTGGAAAGGGTTGTGTCAGGTGTGGTGGGAATTAAATAGACGCACAGGAGAGATGTGACCTCAGCATGTTGAGATATCTGTGACATCAGGGCAAGCTGCTGATGTAAAGAGTGCAGATATGAGAACAACCGAGCGTCGGTTTTTGGAAACATCATCAAAAGGTAAAAAATAACAAAATAACCAACGAAGCAACATGGTGGCTTTGAGCTGTGCTGTAATTTCTAAATACAATGACTATAACTTTGTCTGTGGTGATGACGCCAGAAATTCCCCACAGAAGACCTAACCAAGTTCATATTAATTACGTTATTTATACCATACCGGAGGAATTGATATTACCCTGCTAACACATAACGTTGCCACGTGTTAGAAAGTTTACAAACGAGAGGAGTCCATTCGACCCACTGTGCAGCTGGGCTTCAAGGCATTCAAGACAGAAAACAGGAGACACTTCTTCACACAGAGAGGCGTCACAATCTGAACAAACTCCCCAGCGATGTGGCTGAAGAGACAATTTGGGAACATTCAAAAACAGACTGGATAGGATCCTTGATCACTTAGATATTAATGGACACCAAACGAGCACGATGGGGCGAATGGGCTCCTCTCGATTGGACACTCTCGTGTTCTATGTTCTTAATAAGTTAATAACAAAAAGAACATGCTTGAAATCTTGGAAAATTAATGAAATGGAGAATCACGTGTAATCTGTTTGATAAAATGACACCAATAAGCCAGGAACACCTGGGCCAGGGCAAGAGCAACACGAACAGCTGAATAACAATTCAGACGCCAGGAGTGACGCGCCGGCGCAAATTGCAGCTCAATTACCGCCACCACTGTGGGCGGAGCTACGGAGAGTCGGAGGTGCGGAGTGAAACTCAAACGGCGTGTCGAAACGTCGTGTAGGCGGTGTGTTGCAGAAGGTTTTAACAAGATTACACTTCACACACGGCTTGCTTAAAGGACTTTCATTTGTAATGCAATCGTCCTTACTAAGCTGCTAACCTAATTAAACTCACCACTTTCTTTCTGAACTGTAACGTGTTGGCTAATTAATGTGTAGTTCAAAAGGCTGAACGCCTTGGGGTTAATATTTTTTTCCCCAGCCTTGAGCTAGTCTGCACCAGATTATTATTATTATTATTATTATTATTATTATTATTCCATATCCATGTCGTTTTACAGGTTATACACGCAATTCAATACAAAATTAACAATTTCTCAAAAGACGTTCACCATACGGGAAGGCGCTACATCGCATGATGGAATAAACCGCAGTGAGCTCAACGAGGTCATACTTTAAAGGCATCACAGATTCCCAATTGCTAAACATGTGAGTGTGTTGTGTTGTATTGTATTTTTCCCATGGTAATGAATGTCATCAGCAGTCTACAGGTTTGATGAAGCTGCTGTAGTTCCCACATCTCAGTTGTTTGCGTGTCGTTATATTTGCCGAGGTGCTGAATTTCTCCAGGCCCGCAGGCAGAAAGCGCGGATTGGACTCCAGACTGGGGCAGAGGCGATTCTAGGGTATGTGGGGGCCCAAGGCAAAATAATTCCTGTCGGTGATGGGGGTGGGGTACGGCGGAGATTTATCCCGTGAGAGCTGAGGGGGGCGGTGTTTTTCCAATTTGGTCCCCCCCCAGGCCGGTGCCCCAGGCAATTGTCTGGGATGCCTACCCCCTTGCAACGCCCCTGGACAGGTGGCGGCAATAGAGGCACATGTTTGGGACAGGCGACTGTACAGACCGACTAAAGCCGACGGGATCAAATCATGCTGTATTACTATAGTGTAGCGACACCCCTGCGCTTTAACTGTCCGCAATTCTGCGAGTGGCGACAAGGAGCACCTCCTTCTGCCCCCCCGGCGAGTCTCATACTCGGCTGATCACCACGTTGGGCACATTTTTGCTACCCAACAATTACCACTCGCCTCTATCCTTGACCTACACCAGAGAAAACTTATATAATGTTAATAATAATAATAATAATAATAATAATAATAATAATAATAATAATAATAGCGATAATAATTATATTAATAAGAACAATAAGCTGCGCTGAGAATTGATTTCAAGGTCAAATTCCCCTGCAACCCAATAACACATTAATATTGCAACGAAGGCGCACAACGTGGACAGAAACCCTTTGTTACGCAGTGAACGCTACGGGGCAGGGATGCAGTCTTAATATACGTCCTGTTGACATTTGTGTTCGACTTCACAGCACAGTCCGCACACGCACACATTGTTTCAGCATCTCTCTGAACGGGACCGATTCCTCCACATCAGTGCTGCCCGCACGTACTGCCAGCGAGGGAACCCACAATACACGGCATTTGTGGCGGCTTGAGAACCGCCGTACCGAGGCACCGAGTTGTGCCCCTCACATTTCATAAAAATAACCAAGAGCCAGTAAAACAAGACTCCTGCCAAGGTGAGTGTGGTCTTTGTTACCAAGCAACCGGTACAGGATGCCGAGCATTAATATCCACCACTAAACTGACACCCTCTCGTCTTTACAGCTGTGGTGTACGACATACAACAACGCAACATAGTAATAATAGACGAGAAAGATCATGCAACATGCACAACGCATAGACGACGTTAAACAAAACACAACGACGGGAGAAGCTGTGAAGGTGCATTGCTTTGTCTCGGCTTACCTTATATCCGCCGTCCGGAGAATGAAAACCCCCCAACGGTGTGTTTGTATCTCTACGAATAAGACCACGACCCCAGAGAAACAGCAGCGACCCGCCAAACGCGCACACCAGCCTGGTACCCAGCCTCCAGTCCGCGCACTGGGATGCGAGCATCACATGCCGCCTGGCAGGAATTGACATGCAGCGGGGCGAGCGTAGACTGTGACGCAGGAGCCTGGCGGATCACACTGCTGGGTTATTAATAGCTAATAATAGCGCGACTTATCCCAACTATTCGCTTTATATTCGTGTGTTTGTTTTTATAACACGGAAAACACGTTTCTTGGAGGGGTTTGATCAGAGGCACAGGGATGTTTTCAATTCAGTCTGCACTTCTGTAGATGTATATAGGTTATATATGTATTACAACAGTGACTCATGTGTGTGTGTGTGTGTGTGTGTGTGTGTGTGTGTGTGTGTGTGTGTGTGTGTGTGTGTGTGTGTTTAGTGGTGACACGGACGTACTTTTGTCAAGGTTTTTAAGACGGGGGTATAGGTGGGGGTTATACAACTCTGAAACTGATCCTGACGCAGGTTTGAGTCATTCTTGCGAGCACGCGTCAGTGGGTCCCACCAAACGTCGCCTTTCTCTCCGCAATGCCTGAATACCGTACTACACACGAGGTCTGCTGCTCCTGCTCCTGGCGGAGATGTGTAAGTGGGCGAAGACACGACTCCCAGGATTCACTGAGATTCCGACCCACATTGCTTTTTTCTTTCTTTCTCTATTGACATCTTTCACGTTTTCCTCAAATGAGACTAAACAACTGCGCTACGTTAAGTCCCCAGTTAAACTCACGGAGGCACTTTGTTTTCTCCATATTAATGCATAATTCATATCATATTGCTTATCGCAGCCCCGAGGTGTGAACATATGCAACGCACAATAATGTGAACCAGCCGTGTGTTAACAGGTGCCGAGCGATGATCGCAATTATTCACACCTTGGTACATTGAACAGGCCCGCAGGGCAGGGCGCAGGTGTGAGTAATGCAGTGGGCTGTACGACAGGGCAGTTGGTCCAGCCCGGCCCCTGTAAAAGGTACAGTATTATACTAATTGCCGTCTTTCATTAAATTAATAGAAGGATTTCCTACTGACTTTTTTTCATGGTCTGCACTTTAATGCTTATACACGCTTAACTGCTATCGAGGTTATTGGAGTCCACCCGAAAAGGTCAACTAATCCCCCATACTTTAATTTCTGGATATTACATTTTAAAACAAACCAACTAACCAGAAAACAATTCGCATTTGCTTTGTAGAAAAGCATCTTCACGATAAAAAGAAAACAGCCCGCGATAAACGAATAAACCAATACATCACTTTAATAAACACGAGAAGATGCCCTACAGTTCCGCTGTGAGTTTCTGATCCAGGGTAGCAATTAGGCTTAAAGTGAACCCCTACCCCTACACCTGGTGGTCACTGTAAAACGTCCAGGTTATCCAATCAATCAATAACCAATACGCAGCATGCGGTGTTGTCGGTGCTACTTTATTACACTCGCGTCCCACAGCAACATTTTCCCAATAAATATTTTCATACATACATACAGTGTCAATGTGTGTAATTATTTTTTGGAATTTAATTACATATACAGTGAGTTGATTCAGGCTGCTAATTCACACTGAAAATCTCGAGTTAGACCACGTAGGAGAAACGCGCAACCCTGGCTGCCTGGGCCACAGTTAGACGAGGCTATCGGCTTTGTATCACGCTGCTCTCAAGGTAAAAGTCATATATATTGTAATTAAGACGTGTAGCTCTAGCAGAGACATTCCTCCCCAACGTGTCAGGTTCATCCGCCCATAAATCAGGCCGCGCCAGGAAGACAGGACTGTGACACACCGCCGGCACACTCTGACATCAGCCATCCATCCCGCCGTGTCCTTCGCCGTGCGCACACAGTTCACTGCTTAATTCTTATATTGTATATACAGCATGAGGTAACACGATCTTGTAATAGAGGCTAGTTTTTTAATCTATAGTCTGATTTGTATTAATGTCAGATATCCCGCATACGTCCCCGTTTGCATTCTAAATTGAAATGGAAAAAATTAAGAAACGTGTTGAGTTTCCTGATCTCGCTTGCAAATGTGTAGCTCGATTCATTTGCCTTGTTATCAGAACTGACTTCTTGCAAACGTCTGGTGATTTAATCTCCTCGCTGTACTGTCAATCGTTATTCAATTGGCCGGCCACATTTTCTTCTTTCTTAATGTTTTGTTTTGTTTGTTGTTATGAGATGTTTGTGTGAAACGTCTGGATGATATTCGAGCTCAGGGAGTCATTTCAGCACCGCGACCTTTGGACAGCGACAGCATACGGCGCTAAGCGCACTGCGCGAACAACACTACTGCATCATAACGACAATACTAATACATTCAGTAATACACAGCACGGAAAGCCTGTTGTTTAAACCAAGGGATTTCCTACAAACTGACCAGGATTTTTCCAACCTTTTAATTTTTTCCCTCCCTAAGAACCGCGTTCATTTATGAACAACCCGGTGTCACAAGACCATAGGAAACGGGCCCTGAGGAGGCGTAGCTCCGGCTCAGAGCTGGACTGGCTCTCATCTGTGCGCTGTGGCATGACACTAATGAAAACACTGGTGGATCAGGCCTGTGGGCAAAGCTTTCTGGAGTTATGAGTGCTTACTAGGGAACCATTGCTATCTATCTATCTATCTATCTATCTATCTATCTATCTATCTATCTATCTATCTGAATGTTTGTCTGATTATCTGTCTGATTATTTGTCTGTCTATCTGTCTGTCACTCTATCTGCCTCTATCTCCATCTCTCAATCTATCTATTTATCTACCTGTTCATTTTCTTGCTCTTTTATTTATTCAGTGGTTCATTCGCACTCAAGTACGTGGAGGGAGCCTCAGTCTGGGCTCGGGGGGAGGGTCTTGCTGAGAAACGTTTTCCTTATTACAGGGGGAGGGGATCTTTTCCACAGCACCGTGTTTCCATGTCAGTTAGCATCACTGATTGATCAATTAGGCTCCCTGTGAAACCCGACCAAGGGCCTACAGTGGCCCGGTGGACTCAGGAGACACAGAGTTGCCGGGATACTGAGTCCCAGTTGTCCTTCCCCTTGCCCTCCCCCCACGCTGGCTCTAGAGGGATGAGGCCCCAGTTCTCCGAAGCAGGAACCAGAGGATGCGTGTGTGGGAGGCACTGTATAAATAGCTCACCGTTGTTTCCCAGAATAGGTTGAGCACGCAGCCACCTTGGGGGGAGCTGTGGGTACAGCGGGCAGGGAAGCAGATGTTCTCTCTGTAGTCCCAAAAACACACCCCCACCACCAGGAGGAAAACAAACAGGGACAGTCCTGAAGGGAAAACGTTCAATTATACCATCGATGAGTCGATGCAACTGCCAGTTTCCCAGATTGAGCTTTTTTGGGTAAATTGCTCAGTTTGTAAGAGGTGGATAAAGTGCTTCACTGTGATGAAACCATGCACCATGCCCTGTCTTGTGTACTGGTCTTAGCTAACACCAGATGCAGTGGCTTGGATACTGAAACCTATGTTTTTTAAATTCCAGGTGACAACCACTGTTGTTGTACGTGCATGCATTTCCTCCTGCCCATGTAACAGAAAAGTGGTGCAAATCCCAAAGCATTGGCACAGGGGAGGCAATAACGTATTTCCGTGTCACCTTGAGACCATGAGCTGTCCATCTGCACAGAAGATGTGCTCAGTGCTCTAGCTGTGACGCCTCAAACAAAACAGAAAACTGCACTTGCATGGAAATGATCTCTTCGCTTGGCTTGGAATTATTTACTTTTTTCTCCTTCTTTACAATCTAATACTAGAAGCTGAAGAGTGTAGATTACAGGGTCAGATCAGGAGCTAATTACAGGTTCTTAATGTATTTGTTTTGCTACGCAGGGTTGATCAGAGCGAGGGAATACCACTAGGCACCACAGAAAGCTGTGCTCTCTCAGGTCCGCGGGTCCTGGTTGTGTGTTTCTGCTCCACCGTGGCTGTCACTCGGCCCTGCATCTATTGGTGCTCTGCAGAGGGAGGCAGTGTTTTGGGAAGTGTGTGTGTGTGTGTGTGTGTGTGTGTGTGTGTGTGTGTGTGTGAATGTGTGTCTTAGCAGCTCATGTGATTCACCTTGTGAAAGGCCTGCTGCTGGGATAAGTTGTCATGGCAACTGCAGATCATATGATAGTCATTCACTCACAGCTCTAATTCCCCTCCCCCCATCCCTGGCTTTTATCCAGTGTTGTGAATGGATTTTAAAAGGAAAAGCAGCTCAGATACCTCTGAATATTTCAAGTGCTCTGGCTTGTCTGTTTGGGTATTTAATTATATCAGCACAAAGGGACTGTGTGTGTGTGAGAGAGAGAGAGAGAGAGAGAGTTTGTGTGTGTGAGGGTGTGTGTCTGAGGGTGTGCCTCTGTCTGTGTGTGAGGGTGTGTGTGTGAGGGTGTGTGTCTGAGGGTGTGCCTGTGTCTGTGTGTGAGGGTGTGTGTGTGAGGGTGTGTGTCTGAGGGTGTGCCTGTGTCTGTGTGTGAGGGTGTGCCTGTGTCTGTGTGTGTGTGTGAGGGTGTGCCTGTGTCTGTGTGTGAGGGTGTGCCTGTGTCTGTGTGTGAGGGTGTGCCTGTGTCTGTGTGTGTGTGTGAGTGGGAGTGTTTGGCAGTGGGAGGGGCTGGGGAAGAATCAGAATGATCTCCAGACTTTGTGTTTCATTAGAAACTTAAAACTGTGCAGCTAATGGCTTCACAGGATGTATAGAAATAGTGTGTTTTCCACTTCATATGTACATTTACTGCCATTGTTGTTGTTTTTGTGTGAATCTTGCCCCCCCCAGAAACCCTCTCGCTGTGGCTCAGGCATGCTGAAGTGACCTGTGTGTTTTTAATACCCAGAGTGTACTGCTCTTTTCTCAGCGTTTGTTAATGCTTTCGTGTATCCCAGGCTGGAATGCTGAGGATATCATATCACCAACAGGATTCTATAAATACTGCTGACCCACTCGGACAAATAAATAAATAAACAAACAAATGAAACTGTCAGTTTCAGGTTGAGGCTCTGCAGTAAGTTATTGATATTTCTGACAAGCTCTGAAAACTATTTTCAGGCAAACATGTTTATCTTCATTACTTCTGCAACTATAAAGAGCTTCCCATATAAAACCTGGGGTGGGGGAGCCTGTACTGCAGAGCCCCAAGAACAAGCAGGAACTAAAGACAGCTGCAGTGCAGGCCTGCCAGAGCATCACCAGGGAAGAAACCCATCATCTGGTGATGTCTATGGGTTCAGACTTCAGTCATTGACTGCAAAGGATTTGCAACCAAGTATTGAAACTCACAATTTAATTCATGATTATGTTAGTTTGTCCAAATACCTTTCAGCCCCTAAAATTGGGGGGAGCACCTATAAAAATGGGTGTAATTCCTACACCGTTCACCCAATTTGGATGTATCTACCCTCAAATTAAAGATGAAAGACAACACTTAAAGCACATCTTGATTGTTTCCAGTTCCAGTGTGGTGGTGTACAGAGCCAAAATGATGACAATTGTGTCACTGTCCAAATATTTATGGACCTAACTGTAGTTTCTCATTGTTTTGTTGTTGCTTTTGACAGTGTGGGCAGCAGATCAGTTTACCATAAACAGTCACATGGTAAGCCTCCGAGCAGACTGTATATTTCAGCGCCTGGTCTTTTAGCTCTGGCCTGTGTGCAAGAGATCAGAGCACATGATTGTAGGAGAGGGTTCAGTAAACGACAAACATAACAATCCTCAAATGTTTGTAACACTTGTGAAGTTGAGGAACCTTCTTTCTCTGTGTGTTTGTGTTTGTTGTGCTCCATGCACTGCCGGAGGATGCAGATGGCTATTTTGTTTTTGCGCTTCTCTTTTTTTATTTGTAATCTGCCATAAATCCCACATCGAATTGGGATTTACAAAGACTCTTAAGATGACAGATTGTCGGGCCCGGCTGCTGGAGGACAGTGTGGGACGCTGCTTGATTGCCACAGAACGCGTGTCTCAAACTGTGTGGACCTCACAGGAATCCCCCCGCATACACAGAGCATCCTGTGTTTCTCAAAGGCCGGTTCCTCTTTCCCTTCACCAGCACACTGTCTGCTTGGGTGTCTTTAAACTCGAATGGATTGTTACCTGGGTGGGGTACAGGTGTATTGGTCAGTGAGATCTCGTTGTCCCCCCATTTCGTTACTTGACCAAACCCTTTATGACACTGATGTGTGGGTCAGTTTTCATCTCTCCCCCATCATCATCTCCAACACCATGTTATTCCACAGCCTCAGGTCTCCAGTGTGAGGAGTTCACATGAAACTGGCGCTTTGCTGAAGAGCTGAACCAAACTCGGTGAGTTGAGAGCGTGGTGGGTTCAATCAAGGGCAATGGAAAGCAAGAAAACGAATCGGGGACAATACAAAGACCGAATAGAGAGTGGGAGGCTCGGCACATCGTGCTCGGCTCGGCCAATCGTGCTTGTTCTGTACAGCCCTGCCTGTGTCGAGGATCGTGATTAAAAGCTGGCGTTGAGCTCCGTGTTTGTGGAACTGACAGACGGAAAGGATCTGTCTGCTGTGATCCAGTGGTATCTGTTTACAGCAGAAGGGTTGGGCTCTGTTGTCGTGGCAGGTGCCCTCGGCTGGTCCCGTCGAGAAAGCGCTTGCAGGTTCACAGGCCGCCTCATTCCGGGAACTCTTCGCTTTTGCTCATCTCTGGAATAGCACTCCAGAACGGGGAGGGGGTAATGTGTGTTAATATGAAATGCCTGCCCTGCTGGTCCCGGGCCGCACATCGGTGCAGTGGAGGCCATGTTCCTTCACCTCCATTGTACTCCTGATCTTGGTCGTGGGAGCATTGCGGAGTGGCTGCATTTTGACGATGCTGCAGGGCCAGGGCTAATCCTGGTGACTGATAGTGCTGTATTTTGACATCCAATGGGCGGCACAGCGCCTGTCTGTCTCGAAACGCTTTCTGACTTGTGCAGAAATTCTTCAGTTGTGCAAACCCACGGTCGTGAGGCCGGTTGGACGTACTGCCAAATTCTCTAAAACAATGTTGGAGGCGGCTTATGGTAGAGAAATGAACATTCAATTCTCTGGCAGCAGCTCTGGTGAACATTCCTGCAGTCAGCAGCCAATCGCACGCTCCCTCAAAACTCAAGGCATCTGTGGCATTGTGTTGTGGGACAAAACTGCACATTTTAGAGAGGCCTTTTATTGTCTCAGCACAAGGTGCACCTGTGTAATGATCGTGCAGTTGAATGAGCTTCTTGATGTACCACACCTGTCATGGGGATAGATTGTCCTGGCAAATGAGGAATGCTCACTAACAGGGATGAAAACTAATTTGTGCAAACATTCTGAGATAAATAAGCTGTTTCGGCATATGAAGGGTTTCTCAGATGTTTCATTTCAGCTCATGAAACACGGGCCCGACACTTCCTCATGCTGCAGTCCGCTGCCTAGCAACAGGGTCCAGCACTGTCCCTGTCTCAGGGTTTCTGTGGCAGCGACTTCAGGCTGCGCTGGTTAGCAAAATGTCTAACCTTGGTGTTCCTGAGCTCACTACTGCGTTCTTTCAAAATGTCTAGGCCATGCAGGCGGAAATCTGGGGATTAAAAAGTTGTTCGTTTGATTGTTTGTCTGTCTGTGTGTTATACAACCCCAATTCCAAAAAATTTGGGACAGTATGGAAAATGCAGAAAAACAAACAAAAAGAGTCATTTGAAAATTCAATTCACCCTGTACTATGCTGAAAACACATTAATAACACATTATTTGATGTTTCACTTTGTGAATTTAATTTATTTTTGAAAATATACACTCATTTCAAATCTGATGACTGCAACACACTCCAAAAAAGTTGGGACATGCAGGGACATGTCTTTGGCCTGGAGAACACGACGGCTGTTTTGTCCCAAAAATATTTGAAATGTTGACTCTTCGGACCACAAAACACGATTCCACTGTGCTGCTGTCCATCTCAGACAAGACTGAGCCCAGAGAAGCCAGCGGCGCTTCTGGACAGTGTTGATGTATGGCTTCTGCTTTTCATAGTAAAGCCTTAACTTGCATCTGTGGATGCAGCGGCGAATGGTGTTGACTGACAAAGCTTTACCAAAGTATTCCCGAGCCCACGTCAGGATATCCATTACAAGACTCATGACGGTTTTAAGACAGTGACATCTGAGGGATCGGAGCCTGCAGATGTCGTCTTGTCCAGGAGCAACAAGTGTCAGAAGGTCTTCCAAGTGGTTCTGACAGCCGAGATTGAATCCACACATCAGATCATTTTTAACTGCTCGTGCAGTTGAGTGGGAGCTATTCTTGCTCGAGGAGTGCGGTGAAGAGAAGCGTCTTGCCATCTTGCCTTCACACTGCGCTGAATTCGAAGGACGTGCCAGAAATCCCCCCGGGAAAGCTTTTGCTTCAGAGGAAAGGTTTTGCTCACAGGGTTTTCTGAAAGTCTTTTTCTGTCGTCGTTGTTGAAGTTTAACTGTGCTTTTCTAGAATGAGAGAGAGCGAGATAGTGACAGAGAGATCTTCAATACTTCACCTGCTTTAAGCCAGACTCCACTGGATTTGTTCTTGGTCTTGGGCCTTGTTGGGACAGTAGATTCAGCTGAATAATCTTTACTTGGACCTGGTTAGCAGGTGACTTCCTGAGTCTCGGTCCACCTCCCTGACAGCCCCTCCCCTCGGTCTTCTACCCTCCGCCCCCACCCTGAGAAAGCAGCTCATATTTCACAGGGCCGCGTGAGCCCCCTGCTCCCCCCGGCTGCCGCTGATTTGAAGCCGGGCGGTTGACGTCAGCGTCCGGCTCCCCAGGGACAGTACCTCGCACTCTGCCTGCCGCTCCTGACAGCCACGTTCACCTTCACATGTCCAGCGCTGTCGGGGCTGTCTTCCTCCCTCACGCTCTCTCTCTCTTTGATTCTTCACCTCTTTTTGTTTTGTTCCACAGCTCGATCACTCTCACTCTCTCTCACATACACACACTCTCAACCTCCCTCTCTCTCCCTCTCTCTCTCCCTCTCTCTCTCTCACACTCAGACTCAGCAGCTGCAGTCTTCCTTCCAGTATTTTTCCTACCAGCGACAGACTCTCATTAATATTCCTCACTGTTTCCACGCTCTGCCTTCTTGTCTCATCCGCGTGGTATGCATTAAAAGTTTGCGGAGGTGGAGTCGTGTGACCTGAATGAAATCTCCAAACCACACAGCTATAAGACCCCCCCCCTTCCACGGCCCAGGAGCCCAATTTAGGTTCGGAAGAAAGACCAGATTGGGTTTCCACAGACGCTCACATGATATTGCCTTGTTCCCTCTGCTCAGAGTACACGGACAGACCTGATACACACTCTCGCATACACTTTATTATTGTATCTGTCAGCAGACGACCTTATCCAGGAAGGCGCACAATGTTTACATACAATTACCTATTACAGCTGGGTTTATACTGGAGCATTCTGGGTGAAGTACCTTGCTCAAGGGTACCACAGCAGTGTCACCCACCTGGGACTGAACCCACGACCCTCCGCTCTGTGGAATCTCTAAACGTCTATAGAAAAAATTAATAAATAGACAAACAAAGAATTTAGAAATAAGTGGGAACTAACAGAGCTGCAGGGAAACTGCCAGTGAAACCGTGGTGTGCGATCGGTCTGGGCAGCCTGGGCTCCCGACAACGGCTCGGACAGGGAGGGAGCGGGGGGGACGGGCAGGGGTCCCTGACACCAGCGACAGGAATAGCAGTGGATTAAAGCCTGAGAGATGACTGGCCTGTACCGCACTGCCTGCGTCCTGTGAGAATCGGGACCTTGTCGGCCATTTGGGTCCTCTGGAAGTGGCTGCTGTGTGTGTGTGTGTGTGTGTGTGAGAGGGCGAGAGTGAGTTTGTGTGTAAGAGAGTTTGTATTGGTGTTTTTTTAGCAGGGATTTATCAGGCAGCCTGCAAAAACCTGTCGTTCTGTGCCATTTATTTTATTTCAGAGTTTGGTTTAGTTTTTGTTGAGTTTTTTGTGTGGTTTTTCTGTAACAGATTCCTTGTGCAGCGTGATTGGGGAATATGTGTCCCTGGTTTAGCTTTTGTTGCTGTTTGCCGGCATATTGACAAAGCAGGGGTGGCGCTGCCTGTGTGGGATGTGTGTGGCAGTGGACAAGCCCAACTTTCCAAAATCAAGAAACAACAAAACAAATAGGAATGGAAAAGGACGAACTCTAACACAGTGGGAGGCTGGAGGCAAACTCTGCGACACAGGGCTGCTACACAAAACTGCTTCTGGAGCCTCAGTGTCTCTCCAGTGCGCAGAGCTGGCTGTGATGCTGGGGGTGTCCTGTGATTAATCAAAGCCCCCATAGGGGTTTGATGGGACAGGGATTTCTGACACTTTTGCACTTCATAGCTCTGAAACAGGAGCCAGTCCTCAAGGGCAGAAGCTGTGAGGAGGAGGAGGAGAACAAGGTGAGGAGGGTGGGTGTAAGAACAGCACCAGTAGTGTAAGCCTCGCAACAGAGCAGGGAGTGGTTAAAGTGACCCCTGCAGGGTGGGTGCTGCACCTTGAGCACAGAAACATGTCTTCTGGAGCCCCTGTGTGTTCTGTATTTCAGTGTTTTTAATTGGTCCAGAGCGTGCTGCCGATCTGAGCCCCTGCACCCCCGACACACTCAACTTGCTGTTAGTACTTGGCTCATATGTGTGCATTTCTTAGACAGATGGTGCACGAATAGGCGTGACCTCACAAACAAGCTGACATGTAAAGACACAGAACCTGAAGACATCACAGGCACTGCGGTCAGCTGAGCCCCCAGTGCTGTGTCATCTCATATGGATTTGAAGTGACCTTGTTTGTTTGTGGAGGCCTGGCTGACCTGAGGTTTTTATGTATTTATGTATATATTTATTTTTTACGGACCTGCTCTGACTACCAAACCTGCCAGGTGCATTCTGGGTACGGAGCTCAAAAAATAAATCTGTGGTGAGGCCGGAGTCCGTGTCCTTGGTCCTGTGTGTTTGCACTGCTGTTGACACTGGGCTCATGAGTTTCGTGGCTCATGCGTACGTAACATGCTTATTGCCTTGACCGGATTTAGTGAGATTTGGTGGAAAAAAAGGAAAAAAAGCTCTGTCACACAGGGCCCTCCCTGCCAGCCTCTCAGGTTTCTAAAATGAACTCCCTTCTGATCCGGGAATGTATATTATTTCTATATTTATATAATAAACATAAATCCCCATTAATCCTCCAAACAGGAAGCCGGGGGCCTCTGGTCATGTGACTTGCCGGCCTGTGCATTTCCTGCGAGGGGCCAGATGGCGCCGAGACTGGAGAGCACGGGGCGAACCTGGACGGGGGCTTTTCTTGTTAGTGCTTTTCCTGACTGATAATCTCCTCCAACACGCAGAGCTGAGTGCCCATCGGGAGCCGAGCACACAGGGCACCGCTCACACGCTGCCGCTGTCCTAGATATCGGCCAGCGAGGCAAGAGCAGGCGCAGGCGTCAAGGTGTCCGTGTCGAGGATGCACAGCTGAGAGGTCTTAATTATGCAGCAATTACCGTCAGCTGCTAATTATCACAGAGGCTGACTGTCAGGGATGGGTGTGAGTTCAGTCACGCTGCAGTGTGCCAGGAGGGCTGTGTTGCTCAAAGCGTTTGTGCCGCCCACCATTGCTGCCTCTGCTGTTGTTGTTTATTATGCAGTGCATGGATTTCTGCTCTGCATTCCTCACTCCAGAAACCCCTCCCTGGTATCTCCAGGAACCAGACCCAGGACCCTGCTGGGAGCCCCCCAGGGAGGGATCATGGGGGGCAGCATGACCTCAACCTGCTCATCACGGTTGTGTTATAAATGATAGGTTAGTACCGAGCCTGTGTTTTGAACGGGTTTTGATCATATTCCACAGTCGTGTTCAGGTCTCGTCCTGTGGGGCGGGTGGGGGACCCCAGTGAAATGGACACAGCAACACTGGGAGGAAATACGAGAAATCTTTTGCACTGGGAACTGCACCCACCATGGCACGGCCCCCAGGAGGCAGCAGTACGGAGAAGTGCCCCAAATACACGGCCTCACTGAGCCCACTCTCAGCATAGCAATGGCATTAAGAGATGCTTAAAGCAATGCTTTCTGTGGGATTTCCACCTTAATCCTGTCAATTTTTATCAATCTCCCTGAGAAACATAATCTCCCACTGCATGTGTGTGTGTGTGTATATATATATATTTATATATATATATATAATTAAATAAAAGCAAACGTGTTTTTTTCTTTTCATATTTCAGAGAAGTTGTAAATTGTTCAGTTTATTTTCCAGGGCTCCTGCACTAATGTCATCATGCATTTAACCTCCTAAATCCTCACAGGATTGTTTTGCGCCGTTTGCTGTGCAGAAGCTGAACTGTCACATTGATTCAGAGGAAGTGAATCAGTCCGTCCCGGTGACTGCGAGCAGAGAGGGACTGATCGTCGCCCTGTCCTCTGTGGGTCGGTCCTGAGGGCGCGGGCCTGTGTTTCGCTGTGTGTTAATGCTCATGGTGGCAGTGCTTCTCAGGTCCCAGCGAGGCAGGAATTTGCCAGCTCAGTAGGACAGGAGGATTGCACTGGTCGATTACCCTAATTACTTTTTAAATGCGTTCACATTGTGCAACTTTGCATGAAAGGCCCCTAAGAGATGAGGAAGAAAGAGATAGTTCTGGGGCCTCGCTCCCTCTCTCAGACTGTGTCAGTGCTGAGTCCCCCGTTTCCCTGCACCGCTCGTGTGTCTGCGCTGACTGCAGGCTTTATGTTGTTGTTTTTTTTTCGTAAGTGAAAGTTGTGTCTGTTTGGTGACGTTGATGTCTAGCACTTGCTGCAGATCAGCCTCTTCCTCTCTCCCTTGGCATGTGCCCACCCTCCTCTCACGTTGGGGAGGGATGAATCTCTCATTATCTCTGTGTGTTTGTTTGTTTGTTTTTTCTTCACGTTCATCACGTCTCCCCTGATACAGAAACCCAAACAGACATCTAATATTTTCTCCCCCCAAGAACCACAAAATGAAAGCATCAGTCTGTAGCTTCCAGTGACCTGTGGGTTTTGACTTCCTGTAGTGTGGGTCAGGACAAGTGCTCATTAGCCGTGTGTGAGTAGTGTCCAGGAAGCGCTGCTCTGACACAGGGGAGTCTCTCTGGAAATAACCACGCTTGTCTCGCCCAGCAGTGCCGCCCTGAGAAGCATAGGCCGTGTTCATGACGGGGGCCGCTGTGAATCCTGTACATTTGATCTCGAAAGAGCTCCACTGAGCGTCTGAGAAAACTGCCTTCCTAACATGGAGAGGCGACAACAGCTGCTTAAAACACTGAGCACAAAAGGGAACCGGCACAAACACATCTGGGGATGGCGGCTGTGGAAGGACTGTGGGAAACGCAGTGTGCAGCTCTCACGCACACGCAAACGGCACCACACTGTAGTGCGACTTACGAGGACCTGACTGAGGGCAACACTCCCTGGCGTGGATTGTGAGGGGCTGGGCCGGGGTCTGCGAGTGTGTGTGTGTCTGTGTGTGAGTGTGAGTGTGAGTGTGTGAGTGTGTGTGTGTGTGTGTGAGTGTGTGTGAGAGTGTGAGTGAGTGTGTGGCTGGATCTCAGGCGGGTCATTGAAACCTCGGCCAGTCGAACCCTGCAGCCTGAATCCAGACGGGTGAGACAGCGCCGCCCTGGTCCAAGCCTCGCTGCCCTGGAGTCGCTGTGGGTAAACAGCTAGACAATACAGTGGCATTTAAACAGGCGGTGTTTCCCAGGTCTTGCAAACACGCCGGATGGGGAAGTGTGTGTATTGCAGAGCAGCGGGAACTCACTGTTCGTCACGTCAGCATTTGCTGAAGCGGCGGATGTTTCTAGAAACTTTTCACAATTAAAAAAATTGCAGATACAGGTAGTGTTCTGTATGGATGCAGATGAAGTCAAGCTGGGCTGAGGGTTACATGCAGGCTGTCTGAGAGCCTAGTTTTGAGAATTATAGCAGTGGGATCTAAATGACATGAAGTGATAAAATCAGGGCCATGTTTTGTCCCGGGCTGGGGTTCGGGTCAGAGTCCCCAGCCAACCTAGGCTTTAGGTGGGTTTTAATTGGCCTGGCCTGAGATGTCCCTGTGGGCCAGGGTTGTGGTTCAGGCTGTGTCAGGGCCTCACAGGGGGCAGGAGACCCCTGATGTCACTGAGGCCACAGCCTGACGTCTCTTCTCTCGCAGCTGGAGCGCGGTGTGGCAGTTCACCGGAGAGATCCTGAGTATAATTGCGCTGCTGGGCTGATTAACTATTACAATTAATGTCTGTATGATCTGATGATTTGAATGTTTTTAGAAAAACATTGACAATACCATCATTATTTTAAACCTCGACGAGTAGTTCCTGAAAAGTAGAAGTAGCGCGACACTGCCCTCTTGTGGATCAACCTGGACTCCACTCTCGGCTGGCTCTCTCGGCTGTGACCGTGCCGGAAACGCTGTGCCCGTCCTCTCTCGAGTGTCAGTGCCACGGCAGCCTGGCGGGTGTCTGGTCTCCCTCCGCTGCTGTGAGAGATGCCAGCTGTGCCCCGCTGGTCTGAGACAAGCATCGCTGGAACTGAGACGGCACGGCCGGACGGCAGCACAGCACCCGGCACAAAACAGAGCAAGACACACTCGAGTAGCGCAGTATCGGTCAGCACTGGGCTCTGTGCTCCTGCAGGGCCTGCTGCAAACACTGGAGCTCATTGGGGATGTGTAATTATTGATTTATTTGTTTCCAGACTTGCCCGGCGCGGTAGCCCTGTGTCTGAGTGATTCACCCCTGTTGTATAAGCCCTTCAAATCATCACACTGCGGTGACAGCGTGTAGGAGTTGGCTTAGCGTGGGTGGCGGCCATGTTGGTATTCACCACTGTGTGTGTGTGTGTGCATGTGTGCGGTATGACTACTCTGCCTGCTCTGGCATGTGCACCAGTCCCATGCCTGTACTTTATGTGTGGTTACATTTCCTTCCCTGACTTTTCATCCTCCTCGTCCCTCCATCCCCCACTCGGCAGCAGACTGCCAGGCCGGCACTGTGTGTGGAGGAGCTCTCGGCCATCTGGGCTGTGGCGGGGGGCCGCAGCGGGGGGCCCATGCAGAGACAAGGTCGCTCTCACACGGTGCGGCAGCTTCGCACTGTAGAAACTCAGCGTCCCTCTCGTGTGAGTGGGCACACATCTTTCCGCCACGGAGCGCGTAGGTCCAGGTCTGTCTGTCGGACCTGTGGTGCTGCTTCTCCCCGGCGCTCCTCCGATCCGGCTGCTGACTGCCTGCAGCTCCCGGGGTCGGAGGGAGGACAGACTGCCTGTTCCTGTTTAAAAACCACATCAACAACAACAACAATACTAATTATAATAATAACTCATTCTACCGTCTGTTGGGACGAGCGAGAGCAACGCCGATGGGCCCAACCTGCTCATTATTCACATGGCTACAGCAGCACAAGCATCTGCCGGCTGCTAACGAGGCAGAGTGACATCGCACCCCCCATGTCCTCTCAAACTGCACCCTTGTGCCATCCTGGCCTGACTCCGGCATGGACACAGGGCGGGGGCCAAGGGCAGCTCCTGGGCATGAACGTGCCAGCTGCAGCCACCGACCTGCAGACCCTGTAAACCTCTGCCATTCCCCTATCCACCCTGCCCCCCACCCCCGTTCTGTCAGACCGCGCCATGCTTTGTACCGGAGCCAGAGCATCTGTGTGTCATCTAGTGTGGGCTGTGTCTCGCCGCGCTTGGCCTGCTGTCCTCTTGAGCGCCCAACGGAAGGAGGGAGAGAGTGAAATTCATGAGAGAAAGAAAAAGCAGAAAGCCGGGACACTGCCCAGCTTTCTCAGTCAGTAGAGGTGAGAGGTTGGACAGAACCGCGAGAGAGAGAGAGAGAGAGAGAGAGAGAGAGAGAGAGGAATGTTCTGCTGGTACTACAGCCTAAATCTTGCAATGTGACAAATAGACTCCACATTATACTCCATCACCATGTATGTAGATCTATCTGTCTATATCTATACCCCTCTCTCTCTATATATATATATATAAAGCAGGCAGAATGAAACCACAGGGCCGTAAACACTGCCTTCCTCTCCGCTCTCTGCAGCTCCAGCAGCAGTAAAACTGTCCGGCCCCAGGAGTACTGATATACGGGTCTCTGTTTACCTAGATCACAGACAGCTCCTTAAATTTAAGGACTCCGGCTGCCATTCGAGCTATAATGGTGGCTATAGATCTGCAGGCCTGTGTTGTCCGCTGCTGCAGAAAAATCACAGCTCTGAGTTGTGAGTGCAAATAACGATACATATCACAGATCATTATTCCACAGGATCAGGAGTTATGGCACACTGGGTTTAAGAGAGGATTGAACTGGAGCAGACTGGTTGAATCGGACATATTTACAGTCCATTATGAGGAACTTGCTCTTCATTAGAGAAATGTGGGGAAATCCGACTCCTTCTGCTGCAGTTTAATTAATTGCATCTTTTTACCAGGGTACACACACTGTACTGTACTATATATTCAACCTGTTTTTACCATGGTACACTCACTATACTGTGTTCACCATGTTTTCAACATAGTACACCACACTATACTGTACTATATATTCACCCTGTTTTCACCATGGCACACTGCACTGTACCATCTTGTTACCATGTTTTAATCTGGGTACACATAGAATATATCTGGTGCGAACAAGTTTTATTATTGTCTGATTGTGAATTATTGTCGAGCTCCAGTCACCACTGACCCCTGGTCTTGCTGAACAAATTAATCCTCGAATATTGGTGCCCTGAGCGAGAAGCGGTTATGCAACGCTGTCACCACTAGATGGCAGTGGCGCTTTTCCGTATTTGCCCACCAGATCGTAGCATCTGACGGAGAGACCTGACAGAAAGTCAATGCGTACCTGTGCTTGAACAAGTGCGCTCTATAATATTGCGCCGGACTGCTTTGCAATACATATATATGTATATATATATATATACATGAGAGAGAGAGAGAGAGGGAGAGACTTTGCATTCCACAGAGCGGCGTCCCAGCGGTTCGGCCCTCCCTGGTCTCGGTTACAGGTCAAAGGGAGTCGTGACCTGTCCACCTTGAGCAGCTCAAGCTGATGTAACAACAAACAACACCCCCCCTCTCCCCATTCAACAGATTCACCCCCAGCACAGCTCCACTAACCCTCCGCCCCACCCCCCAAAAATAACCAGTATATTGCCCCCCTCCCAGCACAGTCTGCAGACAAGTCGTGTCCTTTGCCAGTGATGTCACTGTTGCGTGCCGCCCCCGCAGCCCGTGTATAGATGTGAGATTAGAAAGACAAGAGGCAAGTTGTAATAAGGCTCTATTTACTCTTTGGCCACCATATGTGAGTCCCCCGAGTTGTTTGAAACCCAAGCCCAGCCCGGGAAGCCCTTCAGGGGTCACACGGGGCTCCGCGCAGCCCGGCCGGCTGGAGGGGGGAGACGGCACACAATTGGATTAGGTACAAAAATACGACCAGTGTTTGCTTTAATCAGCCCCGTGACACGGGACGCTTTGAACGCTGGGGGAAGAGGGTTTTGGTTGGGGGGAGGGACAGGGTGGGAGGGGGTTAGTTTTTACCCCCAGGCCCTCACTCTTCCAGCCTGGGTCAGAGGAGATGCTGTGCAGGGCCGTGGGGGGGGGGGGAGGCATGGAGAGGTCAACGCCAGAGAGAGAGAGAGAGAGAGAGAGAGAGCAGGCAGGTCATCTGGAGGTGTGCGCTTGAGACAGAGCCACATTGGGGGACACACAGCGGGGCCCTCACTGACAGGTTGCCGCACTCTGAGCTTCCTGTCAGGGCCGGCACGTCAGTGAGAGCAACATCGATGTGGCTCTTTGGCAGGAACACGGATTCTCAGGCCAGGCTGCTCCTCCGCCATCACTGGCCCTTCCTTCCACCTCACTGTGTCCTAGTGGGGCTCCCGTCTCTCGCAAAGGCTGCTGGGAATTTAAATGGGAGTTGAGGACCCTCGGATAGATAGGGGCCCTGCCTGCGTCCCCGTCCTGCCCTGCGCTCCATTTTTAATCCGACTCCTGAGTGCTGCACAGCCTTGGTGTCAGCGATTTGGGTCTTGTGTTTTCTTTCTGACCACACCACTCCATCCCTCGGCGTTGCAGAACAAACATCTATAACGGACTGAGAACCGCCCAGCAGAGCCAGTGTGGCTCCTCTCACAACCTGGCCTTTTCCTTTTGTGAGGCCTGTAAGACACGGGACTGGGTACCCTCCCACACAGGGTGTAATTAAGAGCTGGAGTGCACACTAATAAGATCTGCATTGTTTCGATTAGTTCTCTCAGTGTCCCCCGTAGCGTTGGGACTTTAGCAATGTGGATTGGTTCTGAGCGGCCGGGCCTTCCCGAGCGCGGCGCACATGCGGACCCGAGCCGATCTCCCCGGGCAGGAGGCGCTGTCCCCCATGCACACACCGCCCCACCTGGGATCTAAGCGCAGTAGGGGAGATGCCATGAATCGGGCTTTCTACACCCTCTCAAGCACCCTCGTCAGCAGCGCTGGTTCCCCCTGTCCAGCGACAGCAGCGCGGCGCGGCTCCGCAGTGGGCAGGTGATTTCACCGCTGGGGGTGATTTCCTGGTTGGTTTGTTTGTTTGTTTCTTGATTTTGTTGGTTTGTTTTGAACATATCGGATTCCCAGTGTTGGATCCGGCGGCGGCTGGTGAAGACTCCCTGTACTTTGTGTTTTGGGAGTTTTATTATTTTATTCTGTTTACTTTTCTTTAAGCATTTACAGCTCCTCTCCTCACGGCAGGAGGAGGAGGTCCTGAGGTGTCGTCTTGCACTGAGGGCCCGTGTGCACAACGGTGTCCAGTTCTGTTGTGTCTCTTGGGTCCTGCCCCCCCCAGCCGAGCCTAGACTGTTGTCCGGTGCTCAGCAATGCAACTCACTCTGTGCAGTCTGCCTTGATTGAGATCTCACACACACACAAGAAACTTAAAAGGCATAAACAACCCCGACTCCAGCTGCGAGAGGCTTCGTGTGCCGCTGCGGGCCACGCCGGGCCGCCAGGCTAGAGTACAGGATGTGGTGCCCGCTCTCGCAGCCCAGGGCTCTCCTCTTGGTATCAATTATGTCCGTGCGGTTTGTTTGATTGTTTGTGTATTTGTGAAACGGGCTCTGCAGATCCCTGGGTGTCCGGAAAAAACAACGACTCCTGAAGGTGCAGCAAAATCTTACTGCCTGTCTGTTGAGCTGTTGTCTGTTCGTTTGGCAGACGCCTCTGGTTCCGGGGGGCCCCGTGTTGCACAGCCGCTGTGTCGATCAACAGATCGCAGGCTGAGGTGAAAATATAGACACACCTCAAATTTAAACACACGGTGTCTGGATACAGCAGGATGCCACGGCTGAGGTGTAGACATGGTGCACAGAGACAGAGAGAGACTGCAGGAGGGACAAAGACTGGAGCTGCCACACACTTAGCAGAACCAAGTGTACACTTATAACAATAATAACACAACAGTGACAAACACTCGGCCCTGTTCCTGTGTGTTCTGGGCATTGTTTCATCCACGCTGTCTGAGATGAATCCATCCTCTCTGTGCTGGCCTGGGTCTCCTGCCGCACCCGTGCCTGTCCGTGCCACGGCTCTGCGCTCCAGGCGGACTCTGTCCAGGATGTCTGAGGACGGGGGAAGGTCGTGCGATGCGATGCCCAGAGGTCAGGCAGAGCGGTGGCGTTCGTTTGGTCGGAGCCCCGCACTGACCCTGCGCTTCCTGCAGCTATTGACTCCATCAGACCACACAGCTGCCGCAGATCAGACCCCAACAAGGGGCTCCGGCACGGCTCTAATCCGAGGCATTCGGGGGATCGCACATGTGCTGCAGTGCCGGGGGCTCCGGGATGAGCACTCTGGGACTGCTTTCTCTCTCTCTCTTTTGTTCTCTCACTGTGAGGGTATGGCCATGTTAAGATGTGAAAATGAGGAAGATGTGGATTAAATATAATAATGCAAATAATAACACACTGTGCAAATCCTGGGAGAAACAGGTCTGCCAGGCTAGTGAGCAAAATCATTTTATGACCAATAAACAAAAAGAGAGAGACAAGCGCTTTCCATTCATTAGAAATGCAGTTTTATTTTCCTGCACTTACTGCACAAAAAAGGCATAAATCAATCAATCCATCCGTCAATCAAAGCACTTGCACTTGTCTAAACATCACAGGGGGGCAATGAGCGAGACCATTCAGCCTTCCCCACCCTGACTGATCCCACAGGGTTGAGCAGAAGCCCCCGGAGATACGCTTGTACTGGGGGGGCAGCATCCAGTCCTCCAGTGCAGGGAATTTCACTCATAACACAGCTTTCACTGCAGCGTAGTCTTTAGTTTCTTATCGTATTTGGTTTTATCTCACTTCTCCAGAGCCAGAGCCAGCTGTGACTGTCCGAGACCCCCGGCCCCCCAGCCACGACCAGCAGGAGTTGCAGAGGGTGCGGGAGATTATTAATGAGTCGCTTTGGGGTTGTTTTGTATTTTTATTCTTATTTTTGACTCTGCATGTATTTGCTTCCAGCTCTGCTCTGATAATAGTCTGTCCCCGGCTCCAGGCTGCGCGGCGCTGGCCTCCACACTAGTTCCCCGGGTCGGACAGAAACGTCGTGTTTCAAAGGTGACTTTTGGTTTCCCTTCTTCCTCTCTGCTGTATCTGGCACGCATTGAACATGGTGAACAGTTAGGACTCGACACTGCAGAAAACTGTAGGCTGTAGTGCCCTCCCGAAGACAGTAGTACGTTAAAAAATAATGATAAAAAAGCATGATGGAAATAATCCTGTCCAAACGTGCGCGGAAACCGGCTGTTCTTACCGGGAAGAGACCGAGTCGCATCGCGCATCAGCACTCACTGAATCACAAGAGCAGCGCCTGTGCGGGGATACAAATAACATACAAAACAAAAGAATGAATAAACAAACACATACATACATACATTAATAATAATAGTAATAATGATGTGTGTAACCTGAAACACTTTTGTTTCCGAGTTGCACAATTTTCACCGGTATAACAATTATTTAAAGTGAATGTATCTTTGAATGTAATGTTTTAAATAATCAAAATAAGAAGTATCCAGTTCCATCAGCATTGCAAAACGATTTCTAAAAATTGTACAATACCGCTTTCAACTAAATATACATATACATATTTCAGACTAGCATAATAATTTGCATTTTCCACACAGTATTACTGAATTGTCTCTAACAACCAAAACTGATGCCTCGTAGATTGAGAGACGCCGCGCACGGCCCGCACTGCGTGTCATTTCAGAGCTGAAATCAAACGTGTTCATTCAGGATTGATGTAGGATCTTCCGTTTCACACACAACTAGCTCAATGAGACCTGTGTGCTGTTGGTGGTTGTTGGGTTATACCGATTGTTTTATAATAATTATAATGTAATAACCATCGTCATCATAATATAAGAATAAAGGTGATGATGACGATGATGACGATAATCATAATATACCAGAGGTATTTCTTCGTTTATTTATTATTTGTTTAACTGATCAGATTGGTATCAGATGAATTAGAAGGAGCTGAAGCAGAATGATTTTTGTAGATATACAATATACTGTAAGTGCCGCTGGTTGTGCTGGTTTTTCTGCTTCTCTTCAGGTCCTGGGCTGTAGGCAGTGGTCGGGTTTAACCGCATTGACCCGACATCAAACTCGCATTTCTTTGTATTATATGTATTCATTAATGTTGCTTGTTCGTAAGGAGCTGTGTATGTGTATGGTTATAACGTCGGGCTGTCCTGGCCCGGGAGGGACTCTCTCCCACAGGCTGCTGTAACCGGCACCTCAAGGGTGCCCGACACAGCTTTAAAAACGTAATCGCCAGGCCAGTAAAGTGTAATCGGCGGCAGTAAACTTTTCCTAATGTTGACCCCTGACCCTCTGCCAGCGCGCGCCTTCAGCACGGCCGCTCGGCCTTAATTGGATTCTTAATTGGGTTCATTCCGCCTGCTCTACTACTACAACAATTAAATAACATTTCACATATTGTGTAATTCCGATTTGATTATATAGCAGCAGTTTAAAGAGGATCGTTTTGGAAGATATGTTTTCAGTAATCAATATTTTCGCTAAGGGTTTAGCATATTATACCAAAAAGTATTGTTGTTGTTGTTAGTATGATTAATAATAATAATAATAATAATAATAATAATAATAATAATAATTATTATTATTATTATTATTATTATTATTATTATTATTATTATTATATTATTATTATTATTATTATGAACATGCTGTACATCTAATTAGAACGTGTTATCATTGCACAATTATATTGTATCCCAAAATAATTACTGTGCATTGAGAGAACAGGTTTTAAAGTTGACTACAATAACATTTCCAAACACTCCCGTCTTTGTTCGGCATGTAAAACCGGTGCTGCTCAGCGCGGCCCCGACACTTGCTCTGCTTTGTGCCCATAATGGCATGAAAGAGCTGCTGAATTACACAAAAACACAGAAATTTACAATCTTCCCCTCTTCGTGGCTCCGACTCAATTAGCCGGCCAGACGTGACACCGGAAAAGAAAGGGCTTTTATTGTCGCCGCCGCAGATGCGACCCGCTGTCGGACACAGAAGAGCCTCTCAGGCGGAGGGGCTGCGCGCATGCGCCGCTTCAAAGCCGCTGCCCCCCCCCCGGCCCGCGCGGCGGCCCCATCACTCAGCAGCGCGCGGGGGGGGTCTGGGGGGCATGAAAGACCAGAGCCTAATGGAGCCGCTGATTGTGCGGGAAGAGCATGCGTCCCACTAATGACGCCCCTCCATCACCGCACGGCTGCCCTGCCTCAATGCGCTGCACGGTTTATTGTCACTAGAAGTAGTATAATCACAATCACAATCATTATAATAAGATAATACTGTTGATCGATCGATTAGCGCGTCTGGAGGATGCATAATGAAATATGTGTGTGGAGTAATATATTCATTAATATTGAACTTAATATATATTACATATAATATAATTAAGTTTATTATTATTATAATATAATTAACTTAAAACGCTCTTTGTCAAAAAATGGCAAAAAAAAGTTTAAAATAACGGCCGTGTTATAGCATATTCACAGCAACGTAATGATGTGATGACGAAGTTGTGCTCGTTAAAGAACATACTGAAATGAGTGTCGGGACGGAGAATAGAGCACCGCTGCCCAGCGCTGCCCCGCGGCTTCAACACCGTCACCGTCACCGTCACCGTCACAGGCCTGACGTCATGTCATGACATGTTCCACACAGTGACCTGCGAACAGTGCTTTCAAAAGTCACCAGGAAGTCACTCTGTGTTTTACTATGATTATGATTTTTATAATTGTAATACTACTGCATTATTATTATTATTACTTCTAATAGTAGTTGAATATTAACATATCGAATATAATTATGATTATATATTAATCAAATACATGTATAACCTAATTCAATTAGCACTTCTGATGTTTAAAATGTGCAGAGATTATAAAGGATCTTCCTCTGAACTGTGCGTTGTGATGGGGGTCCATCACGGGAAGGCTGTCAGACTGCTGTAGCCCCCCCAGCCGTGACTGGACCGGGCGACCCCCTATCCCGGGGCCCACTATGTCACTGCCAGTGACGTCACTCCTAACTGTCCGCTTTGTCGCGCGGCCTGAGTTATTGCGTAAGTGCGGATCCGGGGGGGGGGGGTCCCGTTAAGAAGTGCCACGAGCTTTTGATGTGTTGCATTTTTCCTTGACATGCCAGGATGATTTAAACCACCACACTGTCCCCCCAGTCTGCATTCCCACCCCCTCTCCCTCTCTCACACACACAAACACACTGTCTGTTCTGTATCTTTCTCTACGTCTTCCTCTCAACCCCCCTTTCCTCTCTTCCTTCACTGTCCTCTTCGCTGCGCAGAGCATCTCTGTTCCTTGTCTTCACCCTCTGTTGATGTTGTTGTTTTTCCTCTCTCCTCCTCGGCGCCCTGTGCTTTCACATTTTCTTCTTCTTATTCTGTTTAAACTGGCCAGATTAATCCATCCATTTGAAACACTGATGCTGCACAGATACTTCATGCTGTCTCTTTTTTCTTTTTTATTGAAAGCCTTTTGGGTATTTTTTTATGTTTATTGCCATTATATAATATGTATATATATATATATATATATATATATATATATATATATGGTATATATGTGTGTGTATAGTATGTGTACTTCTGTAGTTATAAAAGCTTGCAAGACATTGTACAGCATTTCTCAAGCTCCAGGCTATTTGTACAAACTGTACTGAAGAAGCATAAAATTAAACATTATTTATGACGATTAACACAAGACAACAAGCCTGAAACACCCAGCATCCAATTCTGCCTCCAATAAGAGTCTGCAGCCCATCACAGCATTGCCCAGGACACCGGCCAGGTCAGACCTCTGGGTGACGGGAGAGTGATGTTCCTTCGTGCCCGAATGTTTCTGTCAGTACACTTTGGCTCTGCGTGTTGTTGTGTGAATCTCACAAGTTACACATGAGTAAAACCCGTTGAGAGATGGGAATCGATGGCTGGTGTCTGTAGAGACGCTTGTGGAAGCCAGCTGTACACTTTATAGGGAAACGTCCTCTACGCTTTCACTGCCCTGATGCCTTCAAATTGTGTGTGTGAGAGAGAGAGACAGAGGGAAATAGATAGAGAGAAAGAGAGGGAGATAGAGAGAGAGGGAAATAGAGAGAGACAGAGGGATAAAGGTAAGCTGAACCTCCTGAACTGTATTTGCAAGAAAAACAAAAGCTGCACTGGACTCTTCCGGTAGGTGTTTTCAGAAGACTTTTCTTAAACCCTCCTTCACTCCCCCGCACTGAGCAGCCTGAGCAATAGCAGCCCCCACCCCCACCCCCCACCCAGGCCCTGCTACTTCTCCAGGGCTGACAGCCCTGTCCATTGCTAGCATTCCCGGCTGCCCGATCCCGAACCCGAGTGGACACTCCCGGGCCAGCCCAGCGGAGTCACCTCTTGTCCCTTCCTCCAGTCTCAGCAGACTCGTACCTTCACCCCTCCAAACTAGCCAACAAGCACTGGCTTCTCCAACCGACCTCCTGCTGTTCGGTGTGTTTGTAGGTCAGCTCTCACATACCCCCCAAAAAAAAGAAGCCCTTCCCTTCAGTCAATCTCTCATTGCCCCAGTCACTCCACATGCAGGCTGTCATAGCGGCCACTGACTCAGACACCCGATTCAGACTTCTGGTGCTGGTCCGTACACAGAGGTTACCCCCGTCTCCCCCGTGGTAAACTGCAACACCAGGGCCTGTACAGCTGAGCCAAACACTGTCACTCAGTAATTCACCGTAACACTCCCAGACACGTGGCAATTTAGAGCTCAAGTGCCTGTCGTCCGACCAGCTCTGGGAGCCTTCACAGACTCTTAGGACCCTTATGGGTTTTTCTGCCACCCCAGTCCCTCAGACACACACACAGGATACACACGAACACACACACACACACACACACATCCTTCCCTGTTGCACAATGCTCAGATGTGACTGGACCCCCGCACCGCCTGGGCCATGCAGAGTGAGCGATGTGTCCTGGAGTCTCTCCCTCCACAGAGAGGATGCTCCACAGCGATCACGGGACCTCGTCCAAACAAACAGGCCGGGCAGCGTTTCCTCATTAGTGTCCGTCAGCTGCAGAGGAGCCAAGCACTGTGTTTCCCCCTTGATATGATGGGAGGTGATGGGTTTTTTGACTGGAAGGGTTTAATTCATTATCCTTTTCATTAGGATAGCTTGGAAAGCATCTAGAAGGGAGGGGCACATGTGGAGAGCCGGGGTCAGATTGAGAAGATATTTCCTCTGGATCTTTTTTCATTCTTTCTAAGGGAAATTAAAACACGATGACCTTTGAGTTCCAGGTGCAAACATCTTGACAATTAACGCTCGAGTGCATGTGCTGGAGTACAATCAGGTTTAAATTTCCGCCAAAAACTGAAGTGGAAATAAGTTTCCACCCGAGGCGCACAGCCGCGTCGATCTCGGCCCGAATCTGTAAACAGGAACACAGTGTACAGTGCAGAGGACACATTTCAGGACATCCACCGTGAATAGTGTGGACACACACCGCCAACAATAATTGTAAGTATCAGTGGAGAGCTGAGTCCACCAAAGGCAATATTATCCAATCGAAAATGGCATCTTTTGAATATGGTTAATCT